>NW_024070209.1:105294504-105304849 GCF_014754425.2 Oryx dammah
TAACCAGACATAACCAGCTACCTGAGAACCAGCCGTCTTGAACAGACGTAACTAGTCCTTCTTAGCCAGACATACCAGATACCTGAGAACCAGTCCTCTTTAGTGCTTCTTAACCAGACATACAGATATCTGAGAACCAGCCGTCTTGAACAGACATAACTAGTCCTTCTTAACCAGACATAACCAGCCCCCAAACCGGACACAGCCAGGCTTCTGCCTTCTGTCGCCGAGCGGGCCTCTTAGCCTTGTTCCTTGCAGCCCCGCCCGGGTGCTGGCCTGGCTACTTCTGGCTGCATGGATCCGCCTGCTCGTCCGTCCTGTGTGTGGGCCGTGGCCGGGCTCCTAGCGGAGCCCTGCAGGGGGAGTGTTTCCCGGTGGGCGGGTCTGCCTGCTCCATGCTCTCCTCACCATGCGGGGTCTTTCTCTTCTCTTCAGGTCTTCTGATCATTTTTTACTGGATTGTTTATCTTATTCTCAAGTTTGGGGAGTTTCTGTATATTCTAGGTGGAAGTGCTGTATCAGATAGCATGTGTCCTCACTCTCAGTTCAGTTTATCAGTTACTTTCTCTATGTGTGTGCTGCTGCTAAGTCGCTTCCGTCGTGTCCGACTCTGTGTGACCCCGTAGACGGCAGCCCACCAGGCTCCCCTGTCCCTGGGATTCTCCAGGCAAGAACACTGGAGTGGGCTGCCATTGCCTTCTCCAGTGCGTGAAAGTGAAAAGGGAAAGGGAAGTCGCTCAGTCGTGTCTGACTCTTACGCGACCCCATGGACTGCAGCCCACCAGGCTCTTCCGTTCATGGGACTTTCCAGGCAAGAGTTCTGGAGTGGGGTGCCATGGCCTTCTCCAGGGGATCTTCCCTTGCCAGGGATGGAAGCTGCGTGGGTGGGTGGGTTCTTCGTCACGTGTGAAATCCCTGCCGCACCTGGCCACTCCGCGTCTCCGGGTGTGGTCCGGAGGGTTCGGGGTGGCCGCTCGGGCACGGTAGGGGGTGGGGTTGGGCTCGCTCTCCTTGGCGTGTGGGCCTCTCACTGTGGCCGGCAGTGTGTGTAGGGAGGGCCTCTCCTCCTCCATGGGCTCTGCCCGGTGGCCATGCTGGGCCCTGCGGGCCTGGGCCCCGTCCGTGCGCTGGGCCGTGCCCTCCTGACGAACGCCGCTTCAGGGCCTGTGAGGAGAACCTCCCAGGAGCCGCTTCCCTTTCCCCCTCCCCAGCTTCGTGCTGGTCCTCTTGTGTATTTTACCAAATAAACAACAGAATATGGTGCTGTTTGTTTAAACAGCAGTGGCCTCTGGGAAAGGCTGTGACGATGAGCCTGGTGTCCGGCTCCCGAGTCCCCTCTCCCTCAGGCCCGTGTGTCCACTGCCATTTCCTTCTGTGTGTCGAGGTCCGTCAGCATTTCCCGCCGTGCTGGGGGCTGGTGGTGAAGTCTCGGCTTCCTACTGCCTGCAGAGTCCTTTCCCTCACTTTTGAAGGGTGTTCTTCTGGGTGAAGAGTTGTGGATGGTGGTTGGTCTCAGTGCTTCCGAGTCCTGGCTCCTCCTGCCTCCAGTGGGGAGGCCTTGCTGGTGGCCGTTCCTGGCTTCTCCGCGTGTCACGCGCCTCTGTACCCTCGGGTCCTCAAGGTTGTCTCTTTGGTACTGGGGTTTGGTGGTCTTACTACAAGGTGCCTGGTGGTGTGTGCATGGAGCCCCCGGGCCCGTTGTAGGGGGCGTTACCAACCCGGAAGCTTCCCGCTCACTTCTTCCAGAGCTGCCTCTGCCCTACCCTGCTTGGGGGGGCTCTGGTTCCCTATGTTCGAGAATCTGTTCCACTGCTCACTGAAGCCCTCCTCGTTTGCTGAGGTGGTTTTTCACTCTGGACGTCTGCTTCTCTGGTTGTGGGCTCCGTGTCCGCGCTTGCGGGCCTGTCCGTGGATCTGCTCCGTGTCCGCGCTCGCGGGCCTCTGCATGGCGTCTGCTCTGTGTCCGCGCTCACGGGCCTCTCCATAGATCTCCGTGTCCGCGCTCGTGGGCCTCTCCACGGCATCTGCTCCGTGTCTGCGCTCGCGGGCCTCTCTCTCCCCTCACCCCCGGCCGCCTTAGCCTGGGGCTGCCTGATCTGGAGCTGAGACGGACGGTGAGCCAGCGGCCAGCTCAGCCCCCGCTCTGGGTGCAGCCCTTCGCTCCTGATGTCCAGCTCCTGAACACTGCTCCTGCCTGCGTCTCCACCGAGGTGTGGGTCGAGGTGAACCCGCTGTGGCCCCTCTTACCCCTCCTTCGCTGGACCCCCTCCAGACGTGTGGGCCTGCTGTGAGGCAGCGGGGCCCAGGCACCTGCCCCGCTGGGACAGGCTCGGTTCTGCTGCTCAGGTCGTGGAGCGCTCTGATGCAGGAGTGGGAACAGGCCCCTGGGGGCTCTGACTCACCGAGGAGCCTAGTGTGCTTCTGAGAGCGATGCGGGGAGGGGAGCCCGGGACTGATAGCTGGTCGGCCCTTCGCTTTCTCTGTGGACTCAGCAAGGGGGGCAGGCCCGGGCCCCTCAGCTTCTGCTCCACTGCCATCTTCCTTGAGGTGGCCGAGCTGGAGGCCTGGGATGTACGAGGTGTGGGGATGGGGCGCTGGGTGGAGCAGCCCTGAGGCCAGTGGCCAGAAAGGGCAGCGGGAGCATCGCTGGGCATGTCTGCAAGGGAGGCAGGGTCGGGGCGGAGCCGGGGGCCGGGGGGCGGGGCCGGGGCGGGGCTGGGGCCACAGGTTGGATGCTCTGAGGTTTGTTGTTTAGACGTTGTCTTGACTTAGGTTTGCTTCCCATTGTTACCTGGTGTTGTTTTTAATTTTCCTTTTCATATTTGTGTGTTTTTTTTTAAATTGTAGTCTTCTAACAGACACCGTGGTAGATTATATCAGGTGAATAACCTGTATGTGATAAATCTTACATATGGCACGAGTACTTCAAAATTTTTCTTTGCGTCATTTAAAGTTTTTAGTTTTCTGTGAAATAAAGTTTTAATTAATCAGATTTGCCTTTTTCAAATCTTATACAAGCATCACTCTATCCTACAGTCGTAACTGTGTTTCAAAAAGACTGTCATTTTAAACAGCAGGTCAGTTGCCCTGACGGTGCGTTGTGTATGCCCAGTGCCCGGGGGTGTTTTCTGGTTCTAACCTGCTCTGCACTATACTGACGCACACCTTAATGAAAACAAGACCGGACGGCAGGAAGCCTCTGTCGGGGGCCGCCGGGCCTGGGCTCACCCCCGTGTCCCCCGCCCAGGAGGAGAACATCTGTCTGCACTGGGCGGCGTTCTCGGGCTGTGTGGACATCGCCGAGATCCTGCTGGCCGCCAGGTGCGACCTTCACGCGGTCAACATCCACGGGGACTCGCCCCTGCACATCGCGGCCCGGGAGGACCGCTACGCCTGTGTTGTGTGAGTGGCTCCGGGGCACTGGGGACTTGCTGCAGCGGACGGGCCTCTCCCGTCAGGCCCGCGGTCGGTGTCGCTCGGGAGGGTGGCGGTGAAAACCTGCCATCCCGGTGGCTCCCTGCTCGGGGCCACGGGAGCGGCACCCTCGTGAGGGCAGACGGGCCACTGGGAGCCCCACTGGCCGGAGCCTTTGCTCCGCTCCAGGCGGAAGCTCAGGGCCGTGCGGCCCCGTCCTTCCCGCCCGGGGGGCCTGGGATGGGGGGGTGCCCCTGCCGCAGAGCCTGAGCCCTCTCGGACGGGATCCGTGGGGGCGCCGAGCTCGGGCGCCCTGTCGGCCCCTCCCTGGGTCAGGCCACGGCATCGCCTGCCAGCTGACTGAGCTTGTGGCCAAGAGGCATCGCTGTCCTTTCATCCCGAGGGCCCTTTAACGGAAGAGCTGAGCAAAGGCGAATGCGTCCCTAGTTACCGTGGGGAGGCGGCTGCGTCCGCGTGGTGGCTGGAGGCGTCGGTCCGCGGGCTGTGCCGTCTCGGACCGGACGGCGGGTTCTGTTTTCACGGGTGGGCGCACTGCGCGCTTCTCGTCCTTGAGTCTTGGACGGAGGGGCTGAGTGTGCTGTGCACTTGCTCTCTGTGCAGCCTCTTCCTGTCCCGGGACTCGGACGTCACCCTGAAGAACAAGGAGGGGGAGACGCCTCTGCAGTGCGCCAGCCTTAACTCCCAGGTGTGGAGCGCCCTGCAGGTGAGCCAGGCACTGCGGGACGCGGCCCCTGACAGGCCGAGCCCGGTGGAGAAGACGGTGAGCAGGTGAGCGAGGAGCGGCGGGACCGCCCTCCCGGCGGCGGCACAGGTGCGGGAGGGAGCCGGGCTTGCCTGGAGCTGACTCGCCCCCCACGGCAGGGACATCGCTCGGGGCTACGAGCGAATCCCCATCCCCTGCGTCAATGGCGTGGACGGCGAGCCGTGCCCCAGCAACTACAAGTACGTGTCTCAGAACTGCGTGACGTCCCCCATGAACATCGACAGGAACATCACCCACCTGCAGGTCGGCCAGGGGCCCTGGTCCGGGCAGTTGCTGGGTGGTGGGAGGGGTTGCTGGGTGGCAAAAGGCCTTGGCTCGGCTGGCTCGGCTCTGGCCACTCCCCCCAGCGTCTGCCCCGCTTCTCCGAGCTCCTGGGGTCGTGTGCCCAGGCCCCCGGCCCTCCCCCTCTCCTGTAAGCCCCATTCGGGGGCCTTGGTGTCCTCTCCCCCTCCTCCCCTGGGGGAGGCTGCAGGCCCCGGCTTCCTGCGGAGGGTCCCCGGGGCTGCGGGGCGGGGCGGGGCTGCCGTCTGACTCGCCCTCCCGACAGTATTGCGTGTGTATTGACGACTGCTCCTCCAGTAACTGCATGTGTGGCCAGCTCAGCATGCGCTGCTGGTATGACAAGGTGAGCCCGCGGGCTGGGGGGCGGGGCCCGGGGCGGGGCGGGGGGCGGGGCGGGGCCCGTGTCCTGGTGGGCTGGGGTTGGGGCCAGGGCGGCATCCCCATCCTGGCTGGAGGCAGCTGCGCGGCTAGGAGGGCGCTGCTGAGGCAGGAACCCCCCAGCTTTGGTTTATTGGGGGCAGGACCGGGGTGTCCTGATGGAGGAGGGCACATAGGTCCCACGTGGAGGTTGCTGGCACAGGGTCGTCATTAGGGAAGACCGCTCAGAACGGTCTCTGAAGTTGCTAGGGCCCCAGACACTGCCTGGTGTAGCCCGGCAGCTCATGGCGTGCTGGCTCTCTCCAGAACGGGGGTTTGCAGAGGGGCAGGAGGTATGGGCAGGCGACCCAGGAGGGAGGCCACAGGGCAGGCTGCAGGGGCCTCAGGAGGCTGAGAGGGTGCTGGGAAGGTGAGCGGGGGGCCAGGCAAGGACCAGGAACCAGCCACATGGACTCCTGGCCAGAGGCTTCCCCTGGCTTTTCCTGTCCTCCCGGGCGGAAGCCAGCGTTCCGGGGGCGTGTTTGTCTGTGGAGGCCTTGCTGTGGGTGGCGAGTGCTTCTGTGTCTGCCCCAGGATGGCCGGCTGCTGCCCGAGTTCAACATGGCAGAGCCGCCGCTGCTGTTCGAGTGCAACCACGCCTGCTCCTGCTGGAGGACGTGCCGCAACCGCGTGGTGCAGAACGGCCTCAGGTGAGCCCCCCGCAGTGCCTCCAGCCCCCCGGCCAAGGGCACAGGGCTGGGCCTGCAGGCAGCTCAGGGGTGTCCCGTGTGTCCACAGACGGGAGAACGTGTGCTTAGTGTGTGCGTGCGTGTTCCTTGGAGCCTCGGCCTGTGTTACACGTTGATGTAAAGGGCAGAAGCCGTGTGTGTGTGTGTGTGTGTGTGTGTTCCTTGGAGCCTCGGCCTGTGTTTTGGGTTGATGTAAAGGGCAGAAGCCGTGTGTGTGCACGTGTGCATGTGTGCGTGCTCGGGTGCATGTACCTTGGAGCCTTGGCCTGTGTTACACGTTGATGTAAAGAGCAGAAGCTGTGTTGCCCACCTGCTCAGATGTGGGTTCCGATCGCACGGCCGGAAGTCGAGAGCCAGGCCTCCTGTGAGCCGCCTGGTCCAGGCTCACGAGTTGGAGCCTGTGTGCACGCTTGGGTTCCCTCGCACTGCATCCTGGGTGTCGTGGAGGTGGTGTCTGGTGTAATACCTCGCTTAGATGTGTGTGTGTGGTCCACTGACCACCCAAAGCCAGACTGTGGGGCTGTGGTCATGGAGCTTTTTCTGTGAAATGCTGGAGAGTTGAACAGTCTGAGGTCATAGGGGCAGATGTGTGTTCTGTGTGAGTTTAGCTGAGTGTGCGCGGCCTCGGTATTCTGGGGCCTGTTAACAGTAAGTGACCTGCCACACCGTGTGAGCAGCCCACGCCCCTGTATCCTTGTGTGTGGCTCGAAGTGCTTGGGGAGAGGACAGACTTGCCTGTCTCCCTCGAGGGCCCTGGAACACAGATGGCGGGCAGATGCCCGGACTCTCGGGGCCGGGAGGGCCCCCCCGCCCCCAGAGGTCAGCTCAGCCTCGCCGTTGGCACGCCGCCCGCGCCCAGCTGCGTTCCAGTCGGGGCCAGCAGGTTGCTCACCCACCTGGTCCTTGTCACAGCTGAGGCTCGGCTAGCCTGGTCCTGTGCTGGGCGCTGGGGTCACCAGGGCGGGCGGGCGAGGCCGAGGTCCCCTGCGTCCTGAGGGCGTGAAGGGCGCGGCAGCGGAGCCTGGGGTCACTCGGAGCCTCTGTTGCTCCCTCAACCGGCGCTGACGCGTCTCCAGACACAAAGGCGGTGTTCTCTGTCCTTTGCTCCCGAACCTCGCGTGTCACTCGTAGTGGAGAGAGCTGGGATGTACCTGTGTTTTCCAGGGCGAGGCTGCAGCTCTATCGGACACAGAACATGGGGTGGGGCGTCCGGTCCCTGCAGGACATCCCACTGGGCACCTTTGTTTGCGAGTAAGTGAGTGCCGCTCTCCCGGGCCCTGCCCCTGCGGTCTTGGGGGGTGTGTGGGGCATCTCCTGGCCCTGCCCCTGCGGTCATGGGGTGGCTGGGTGGGTGGGGGGCCGTCTCCTGGCCTTGCCCCTGCAGTCACGGGGTGTGTGGGGGGCGTCTCCCGGCCCTGCCCCTGCAGTCACGGGGGGTGTGGGGGGCCGTCTCCCGGCCCTGCCCCTGCAGTCTCGGGGGGGGGGCAGCATTGGGGAGGGTGCCGGGAGAGCCCAGGCCGGCTGTGTGGCGTGTGCAGGCAGCCCCTGCCCCGTCTGCAGCTCCCTAGCGTGGAGCTCATTTCAGAAGGCCTGTCAGGGCCTCATGATCCCCCGGGAGGATCACTTTGGACCCTTGGTCAGAAGGTTTCTGTGTCGTACCCTGGGGGCCCAGGCTCAGTCCTGGCTGAGCCATGGCAGGTCGCCCTTGCGTGGGCTCCTCACCGCCCCGCCCTGACCCACAGGTACGTTGGGGAGCTTATCTCTGACTCAGAAGCAGACGTGCGGGAAGAAGACTCTTACCTCTTTGATCTTGACAACAAGGTAATGCAGCCCTAGGGGTAGGGCGTGGCGCAAGTGGGACCGTGGTGTGGTGGTGCCCACAGGCAGCTGGGCTGAGGCGTGTGCAGTGGGGTCACCGGGCCCAGAGGCCCTGTGCCTGTTCTCTAGCCCCCTGAGCGTGGGGCTGGGGTGCAGCTCTGCAGCCCGAGCCCGCCTCTCAGCAAGGGTGGAGGCCCTGTGCGTGGGACGAGCCTCCGTGTGCACCAAGGGTCACACGCGTGACTGGGGGGCGGTCCTCTGTGCACCGGCTCCCTCTCAGGGGCTGGTGGGGTCGCTGGACTCCAGCTTCGCGGCTCTGGGCCCTGGTTTCCAGGGGTTTGTGCTCTGGCGCAGCTGCCCTCCGCCTTGCCCTGGCTCCTGGGTTGCTTCTGGGTTCGTCAAGGCTGACCTGGGAACTTGCTGGAGCTCACAGGTGCTGCCAGCGGGGGCCCTCAAGTGCTAGGTCCTTCTTGGCAGCCTGAGCCTCCAAGCCCCCCTCTGTGGGTCGGGGTGAAGCCAGGCGCTTGCTCCCATGCCCACCCGGCGTGGCCGTGTCTTCAAGCACCCTGCTGAGTGGACACGGTCCCCTCCTGGCTGGGCCACTGTTCCCGCCATGGATGAAGGAAGCTTCCAGACCCCAGGCTCCCATGGGCTGCGGGGGCTCGGGGCTCTGGGGCGGGGTCAGCGGGAGTCACGTGCTTGGCTGGAGGCTGTATTCCGTGCTTTTGAAATGTGTTGAAATCTTTCTGCTCCTGCAGTCTCTCCCGTACTTGCTGGAGTAACACAGAGGGTAACTCCACCCTGTGGGCCGCCACACCCGGGCTGTGCTCTCACACGGTGCGGTGGTCGCCTGCAGTGGCTCACGCGTGCCCCAGCGCGACTTCCAGGCACCGCCCCCACCTGCCTGTGGTGTGTCTGTGTCCGGGGTCCCTGCGGTGTGTCTGGCGTCTGGGGTTCCTGCTGTCTTGTCTGGCGTCTGAGGTTCCTGCTGGTCTTCATCCTGCTTGCCTGTTGCCGCCTGTTCCTGATTAGTTTTTATTTGGGTTCCAAACCTGCCTGAAGGGCATCAGGGCGTAGGCTCCCTCCTCTGGGAGCGCGTGGTCGCCTTGCGGGGACCGAGCTGCAGCTGCCCCCTCTGAGTCCGGCTCAGCCGCCCCCGTGGTGAGCCCAGCCTGGCCACCCGGCCCGCAGCACAGCCAGGACCGCCCCGGACGACCTCGCCTCGAAGCTCGACCCCCTGGGGTTCTCTGTCTGAGGTTGCCTCTGTCTCCGCCTCTGCCTCTGCAGTCCAGGCTGCTGGTCTGATTCTCACAGCACTTGACGCGCGGGGGTGCGGTCACTGTCGGGAGATGGGGGGAGGGCCGTTCTGGGTGCCCCAGTGGCTCCTGGCAGAGCGCCCCTCAAGAGAGACCAGCTGCCCTGCAGGCCCTCCATGCTCGCGGCCAGAGGTCTCTTCCTTGCTCTGCCCAGCCCACGTGGGCCCAGGACACATTCATTCTGGGCATGTGACGGCATGGATGCGCCCACAAACCCCGCTGCGCCAGCTCAGGCCTGCGTCCCTGAGCGCTGGCGTTCCGAGCGCCCGCCCCGCTGGGCGCCTGCGTCCCCAAGCCCTGGAGTTCAGAGCACCTACCCCACTGGGCGCCTGCGTCCCCAAGCCCTGGCATTCAGAGCACCCACCCCGCTGGGCGCCTGCGTCCCGGAGCGCTGGTGTACAGGATGCCCGTGCCCGCTGGACACTCATCGCCACCCCACTCCCCCATTGTTCGAAGTGGCAGGGCACTTTCTGGCCTTGCTATCTGGGTGTTTCCTGGGTCCCAACGCCGGTGTTCTGCTGTGGATCTGCCCGTCTCCTTGCTGTTCTGGAACCTTCCAAGCACCCACCCACCTGTCCTCTGCCCACATCACCTGGCTTCCTGGGTGTCCACACCCAGCACCTCAGAGCTGTGATGCAGGGGTTTCAAGTGGGCACAGGCTCTCTCCCTACCACGTTTGTGCTAGTGTGGGTGGTTTCGATCAGAGACGCTTTGGAAGAGCAGTACGTTCATCTGAGAAGGCGTGTTTCAAAGACATGAGCGACGTTTGTGGTGGGAGGGCCGCGGTGCTTCTTGTGAAGCGAATTTACAGGACCCGACGTGCAGTCTGGCCTTCAGGACGGGTGGCCAAGCGCCCAGGACACACCTTGTGGGAAGCGTGGGGGGTGTCGGGGCTGGAACTGGGGACCGGTGGGTGGAGGAGTCCCCGCTCGTCCCCAAGGAGTCCTGCGTCCCTGGGGACCACCCAGGTCCTGCAGGCTCAGGCGGGCCTGGCCACCTTGTGTCCTGGTGTGATTGCTGCGTCCGCGGGGCCCTCACTGCTTCAGGGCCAGCCCTGCACCCCTTCCGCCCGCACCTGGGGTGAGGACCCCTTCTGTGGCCCCTGAGCCTCTGGTTTAGCTCAGGAAGCTCCCTTCCCGCAAGGATTCCCGTCTGTCGCCTCTGTGGGCAAAGTCACAGAAGAGGGGGGAGAATGGGCCCAGTTGCAGCCCCGCATCCCCCGTGGGAGGTCAGGGCGTGCAGACGTGGTGCTCGGGGCTCCCGCCCCTCCCCGGGCGCTCAGGCCGGGGGCCCTTCCCGGTGCAGCGTCACCCTTGTGTCCTGGGTCTTTCCAGGGGAAACGCGGCTTTCTCAGGGCTCAGCCGTGAGGCCAGACACTTCTCAGGGTCAGGTCAGGCCTGGGTCCTGGGCACTGTCTGTGCCCACGGGCTCACCACCGCCCTGAAGGCTGCTGTTGGCTAAGTCCCCTCTGGAGGGACCCGGCAGCCCCCCGCCCTGTCCCCCCAATCCGTCTCCCCACCATCCCCCGCCCTCTCCCACTCTGTCCCCCTGTCTCTCTCCCTCTGTCCCCCCGTCCCCCTCCCGTCCCCCCGTCCCCCTCCCCTCTGTCCCCCCGTCCCCCTCCC
>NW_024070209.1:105309849-105330903 GCF_014754425.2 Oryx dammah
CCCCCCCCCTCGGTCACCAGGTCCCTGAGGGGCTGTGCTGCTTCGTGGCCCCCCTGGACCCCGGCCCCTCTCTGGGTGCCTGGGGCGCCATCCACATGAATCCCGGGTCTGCGCTCGTTCTCACCGAGTGGGAGCCCGGCGCGTCTCTCCCCCAGGGCCGGGTGGGAGCCCCGGGGCTGGGGGGCCGGGGGCGGTGCCTGCGCCTGCCCTGATGCTCGGCGCGTCTCTCCCCCAGGACGGAGAGCTGTTCTGCATTGACGCGCGTTTCTACGGCAACGTCAGCCGCTTCATCAACCACCACTGCGAGCCCAACTTGGTGCCCGTGCGCGTGTTCATGTCCCACCAGGACCTGCGCTTCCCGCGGATCGCCTTCTTCAGCACCCGCCTGATTGAGGCCGGGGAGCAGCTGGGGTAGGTGCCGGGCGGGGGCGGGCGGGGGGCGGCCCCAGGGGCGCAGGCCCAGACCCCGGCTCTCTCTCTCTGCAGCTTCGACTACGGGCAGCGCTTCTGGGACATCAAGGGCAAGCTGTTCAGCTGCCGCTGCGGCGCCCCCAAGTGCCGCCACTCCGGGGCCGCGCTGGCCCAGCGGCAGGCCGGCGCCCAGGAGGACGGGCTGCCCGACACCAGCTCCTCGCCTGCCGACCCGCTATGAGAGCGCCGCCCGGCGCCCGAGTGGACGCCGTTCGCTGTGGTTTGGGGAGGACGCAGAGGCGTGCGGGAGACCGGCTGGCCTGCCCGGGGCCACGGGGGGCGGGGCCCGGCTGCGCGGGGATGCCTGGGCTCCTCGCAGGCCTCGCCGTGAGTTCCCGATGGAGGTCTTTCTGCTCCACGTTTCTCGTCTCCCCTTGCGCGCCGTCGCTCCCGGCTCAGTGCCGGGCTGGGGGCCGCGCCCTGTCGGCCCGGACTCTCCGTGTGGCCCGCCGTGGCCCGCATGGCTGGTGCTGGCTCTGGGCGGCACAGACCCCGTGCCCACCGCCCCTGCGAGGTCAGGGCCGAGCCGCTGCTGACTTTGGAGAAAACGTGGGTTTGCTTTTTAAAGAAATCTATATCTAGTCCTATACACCAGACCTCTCACGCGTTTCTTTCCGAGGATGCGGCTTGGGGTGCAGGATGGCCGGGGTGCAGGATGGCCGTGGCCCCGGGGCACCGCACCTCCTATTGATTCTAAGCCACATGCTATGATGATGAGAAAACTGATTTATTTTCTACCGTTATTGACATTAGGACAAACAAAAAATAAACACAAAACACAGACCACGGTGCTGATTCCGGTGTGGTTTCTACTCACCATGTGAAAATGAACTATCAACTGTGTAAAGAGAACAAAGTGATTCTAGGGTAAAATGCAGGAAACTTTTTTTAAACTGTTAGTCTTGTAGTGTGAATAAAATTGCCGTCACCTTTTGTGTGATGGCCTGCCAGGCCATATCCTTTTTTTTGGCATATACTTTTTTAAATACTGTAATTAGTGCAGTAACAGTGGGTTTTTTTGTGCAACTCTTCTAAAACATTCATAATGCAGCCATGTTTATTTTTTCTGTTAAAATGTTTTTGACAGTTCCAAGAGCAGTCTTTTGGCTCAGACCATTTCTTGTTCTGTTTTCAATGAAATCAATAAAAAGAAAAAAAAAGAAGTACTTTAAATGAGGCTTTATCATGGTATCATGTTTCAGCTGGTTCCTGCGAGACACCCACGCTTCCTGCGGGCGTCACGCGGTGCTTGTGGTTCCCACGCAGCCCTGGGGACCAGCGGGCAGGCCCAGCCCTGTGCCACCTCCGAGCAGGTGGGCCTGCAGCCCCCCATCCCTGGAGCAGAACGCGGCCGTCCCTCCCCAGGCAGCCCTCAGCGGGCTGTGTGTACCTGTGCGTGTGCGTGGGGGCGTCTGTGTGTCCAGTGCTGGGGACGGACGCGGGGAGGCAGGGGACAGACGCGGGGAGGCAGGGGACAGATGCGGGGAGGCAGGGGACGGACGCGGGGAGGCAGGGGACGGACGCGGGGAGGCTGGAGACGGCAGAGCTGGGGTTGTCCCCCTCCTACTGGGCAGGCTGGCTTCTACAGAACCTCTGGTCCCAATCCTCATCTTCAGACTCAGAAAACAGCATGAATGCTCTGCCTTTTATACACAGAAATCATTCAGATAGTTCAGACACTTGCAGGTATTTGTCCAGAACTTGCATTTCGCAGACAGTCCAAGCAGGGTGTTTTCCCTGTGGACGGGGACCGAGGCCCTGTGTGTGGAGCCGGGGGGACTGAGCTGAGACTGGTCTGCGTGAGAAGCCCTCTCCTCCCTGGGGACTTGCTGCTTTTCTCTTCTGGGGGCGCCTGGACCCCAGCAGGGGCTGTGCTGGCTGGAGGGCCCTCCTGCAGCTGGGCCTCAGGCTCAGATCACAGCCCTCTGTGCCCCTCGGATCAGGCTCCAAGCCCAGGGGCCAGAGGTGTCCGCTGGTTCTGTGCTGGGGCAGGGGCAGGGCCCAGACAGCTCTTGGTTGACTCAAGATGCAGTCCAGTTGCAAACTTCGGGGTGCAGGGGAGGCCTGTGGGGCGGGGTTCCCCACGGGCCGTTTTGGCAGCGGATGCCAGGCAGCTGTGTGTGCTCCTTGGTCCTGCGGAGTCGGCACCGCCCCTCGGTGCCCTCACCGCCAAGACGCTCCCGTGAGGGGCTGCCCAGGGCATGGGGGCAGGCCAGAGGCCTCCTGTGGGGTGGGGGGCACATGGGTAGAGTGTGAGGGTCTCACCTGGCCGCTCACTCCTCAAGGCAGACCTGTCAGTCTCCCGCCTGCCTGGGGGGGTCCCTGTGCCCGGCCTGCCCAGCCCTGCGGCTGCCCCTGCCCAGGTCTAGACCGCGACATCCTCCACGCTTCCTGACAGCTGCTCCCGTTTCCACTGACGCAGACAGGCAGAAAGGAGGGTTCCAAGCCTCGTCTGTCTGTCTCTGCCTGTGTGGTCACCCTCCACCCACACCGCCCTCTGATTGTCGGAAGAAGAGGACCCGAGTGCCGCCGCTGCGCTGCTGACACACCGAGCGTCTTGTTAATGACGGACGGGCCTTCCCTCCTGTGGGAGCTGCCTCGTGAAGGTAACTGCGCCGTTCGTTTCTCTCATTGGTCTGTCTCGTCTCTTCATATATTGTAAGGGTTTCCTTCGTGGCTGAACTGCTAAAGAACCGCCTGCAGCGCAGGAACCCTGGTCCGATTCCTGGGTTGGGAAGCTCCCCTGGAGAAGGGGAAAGGCCACCCACTCCAGTGTTCTGGCCTGGAGAAGTCCATGGACTGTGTAGCCCACGGGGTCGCAAAGAGTCGGACACGACTGAGTGACTTTCACTTCACTTTATATATTGTATCCTTTTACTCATGGTGAACCTACATTTTTATATGGTAATAGCTCTTGTGATTTCCGATTTTGTACTGTATTTAGAAAGACTTTCATCTCCAAATATCAAAAATATTCTCACTTGTTTAGCTGTCCAATGGTTAAGAGCCTGTGTTTCCACGGCAAGGTATAGCCCTAACCCTAACCTGTCGGAAGATCCTTCATGCTTTATGGTGTAGCCAAAAAAAATTATCAAATATTCTCCAGTACCTGTTCAGTATTTTAATTAATGCAAGTATAACTCTTGAATCCAGGTGGGATTTATATGGTATGTGGTGTGAAAAACCTTAAATATGAATATGGAGGAATAATCTTCCCAGGTGGTTCAGGGGGCAAAGAATCTGCTTGCCGGTGTAGGAGACCTGAGTGTGATCCCTGGGTCAGGAAGAGCCCCTGAAGAAGGGATTGGCAGCCCACTCCAGTGTTCTGGCCTGGAGAACCCCATGGGCAGAGGAGCCCGGCGGGCTGCGGTGCGCGGGGCTGACAGGCCAACGTCCGTGCAGTCAGGTGCATGGCTCTCTCGTGTACAGCCGAGCAAGCTCTGACCCACGCCTGTGCCCGCACGACCCCCTCCTGTGGAGGTGCAGGCTGTTCGCCTCCCCGAGAAAGCTCCTCCCCGTCCCCGTCCTCCCCAGCTGGCCCCACCGCTGAGACGCGGTCCCTGTTCTAAGCCTCGCATCGGCAGACTTGCAGGTTGCTCTTTCTGTCGAGCTTCTCTGCTCAGCTGTCTCCAGCCGCGTTTCATAAAGCACTGGCTCGGCTGTCTTTCTCTTCCTGAGGCGCGTCCGCAGTAGGAATCGCCAGGCTTGTTTGCCCTCCGCCTGTGCGCACATGCCCGTGCTGTTGGCCTCTGGAGGCTTCTGTCTCTGCAGCACGCTTGTGCCTTTCAGGTGTTCTGGGTGAATCTGGAGATGGGCTCGTTGGGTCAGCCTGAGCGCTGGTCTCTGAGTCTGCCTGTCCTGGAGGATCTCAGTGTGGTTTTGGTTGGCACCTGCTGCTGACTCGTGATGCCGGGCACTTTCCGGAAGCTTCTGCCTCCTGTGTGACTTCCTTTGCCGAGTATCTGTTAAGTCTTGTCTATGTTTTTAATTGGTCTCTAGTCAAGGCTATGGTTTTTCCTGTGGTCGTGTATGGATGTGAGAGTTGGACTGTGAAGAAGGCTGAGCGCTGAAGTATTAATGCTTTTGAACTGTGATGTTGGAGAAGACTCTTGAGAGTCCCTTGGACTGCAAGGAGATCCAACCAGTCCATTCTGAAGGAGATCAGCCCTGGGATTTCTTTGGAAGGAATGACGCTAAGGCTGAAGCTCCAGTACTTTGGCCACTTCATGAGAAGAGTTGACTCATTGGAGAAGACTCTGATGCTGGGAAGGATTGGGGGCAGGAGGAGAAGGGGATGACCGAGGATGAGATGGCTGGATGGCATCACCGACTCGATGGACATGGGTTTGGGTGGATTCCGGGAGTTGGTGATGGACAGGGCGGCCTGGCGGGCTGCGACTCATGGGGTCGCAAAGAGTCGGACACAACTGGGCGGCCGAGCTGCACTGATCTGCCTGTTGCCGAGTGCGAGGTTGTTTATGTGGCCCAGGACAGGCCCCCTGTCACACGGTTGCCGTTTCGCTGCTCAGTCCTGTCTGACTCTTCTGTGACCCTGTGGACGGCTCCTCTGTCCACGGGGTTTCCCAGACGAGAATACTAGAGTGGATTGCCGTCTCCTTCTCCGGGGGATCTTCCTGAACCAGGGACTGAGTGCAGCTCGCCTGCCTCGGCAGGCAGATTCTTTACCACCGCGCCACCTGGGAAGCCTCTTTGTTTAAACTTCGGAAGTCTTTATTGGGCTACAGTTGACGCATCAGAAAATGCTCCCATTTTAAGTGTTTCTTGAAAGTGACAGTCGCTCAGTCATGTCTGAGGCTTTGTGACCCTGTGGACTGCAGCCTGCCAGGCTCCTCTGTCCACGCGGATCTACCCAACCCAGGCATCCATCGGGGCCACCAATACTGGCTCAGCCCAAGAAGGCTGGAGTGGGCGGCCTGTCCCCGCCTGTCCAGGGGATGAGCTGGGCTCTCCTGCGTCACGGGCAGGGTCTTTGTCAGCTGAGCTGCCAGGGGAGCGCTGTGTTTCGTGAGTTTTTAAGTGTCTGCTTGCGTGGCTGTGTCCACGGTCAGGACACGGTGACTGTCTTTGTTGCTTCAGGCTTCCCTGCTGCCCGTTCGTTGTCCACCCGGCTGCCCTGGGGGCACTGACCTGCTTGACCCTTCAGACCAGCAGCTCCTGCTCTAGACCTTTCTGTAATTGGAATCATACCCCGTGGGTTCCATTGTATCTATCTTCCTTGGCTTAACGTATACTCTAAAATTTTGAAACCATCTCAAATTTATGGAGAACTGCGAGCATAACACAGACAGCGTTTTCTCTCTGAGTCATCAGGGAACAGCTTTCCTCCTCCTCGATGCCCCAGCACCGCCGGCACCCGGGTGGTGATGCTCCGTCCCCACGGTGACCCTCAGGCCCTGGGCAGCCCCTGCCCGTTCAGCCGTTCTCTGTGGCTGTCTCATCTCCCGTCATTTTAGCCAGAGCAGGCCCATCGGCCTGTTTTCATGGCCTTGACCGTGAAGAGGATGGCTTGGTGCTCCCGTCAAAAGTCCTTAGTCTGTTCCTGTCTCCTCAGGGCCGGGGTCGGGGCTGCGTCTTGGCAGGGACGCGTCAGACACGGTGCTGGGTGGCCCACAAGTTGGGTTTGGTCCATTTATTGAGATGCGAGCTTGAGACCATTGGCCTGAGATTCAGCCTTCCCCACAGTTTCTGTTCTCGTAATTCATAAATACTTCGTGGGAGAAAGATCCCATGCTTCCCCAGACTTTCTGGTTACTCCTGGGGGTACACACGCGCGCGTTCCTACGACATCCAGCGGGTCACAGTCCGTCACCCATTATTCAGTAGCTGAAATGTCAAAGGTTGGACGTGGCGGCACCCTCTCAAGATGTCTTGTCTGTCGCTGAGCACATCTCGCTTTCGGGCGTGAGGCGCCCCGGGCTCGCTGGCGCCTTCCCTGCGCCCTCCGGTTCCGCTGGTTTTCTCGCGCTTCAGCCTGCGCTTCAGCCTGCCCTCTCCTCGAGCCCTCCCCACCTCGCAGGCAGCTGAGTGTCCTGCGCTCGGCCCCTCCCACGGCCCTGCTTGCCCCGTCTCTCTCTGCACTCTGCACTCAGCTGCCCGCAGCCCGCTCTCCGCCGCTCTCGCCCAGGCTGCCGCCCGCGGGAGGGCTTTCTTTCCAGCCGGACGGGCCTGCTTGCCCTGCTGCCGCTCACTGTAGCCCCTGTGGTTTTCGCTCCACTAGCCGGTTGCCGTCATTGTAACAGCTTGATGGAGATACGAACGCGTTCCATGCAGCCCCGTGCCCCTTACGGTTTGCCTCCCGGTGGCGTTTACGTGTTCACAGTCGCACGCAGCCATCATCACAGTATTAACACTGTCATCGCCCAGGAAGAGCCCCAGCCCCTGCTGCCCCAGCCCCAGGCCCCTTATGCCAGAGCACCCCACGCTCATCTCCCATCTCTGACATCACTGCTGCCGTTCATGTCCTGTCTCCACACGCTGCAGGCACCCACTGCACGGCTGAATTACAAGTAAAGCATCTGTTTCTGCTTTCCTGACTACGCCAAAGCCTTTGACTGTGTGGAACACAACAAACTGTGGAAAATTCTGAAAGAGATGGGAATACCAGACCATCTAACCTGCCTCCTGAGAAACCTACATGCAGGTCAGGAAGCAACAGTTAGAACTGGACATGGAACAACAGACTGGTTCCAAATAGGAAAAGGAGTACGTCAAGGCTGTATATTGTCACTCTGCTTATTTAACTTCTATGCAGAGTACATCATGAGAAACGCTGGGCTGGAAGAAACACAAGCTGGAGTCAAGATTGCCGGGAGAAATATCAATAACCTCGGATATGCAGATGACACCATCCTTATGGCAGAAAGTGAAGAGGAGCTAAAAAGCCTCTTGATGAAAGTGAAAGAGGAGAGTGAAAAGTTTGGCTTAAAGCTCAACATTCAGAAAACGTAGATCATGGCATCCGGTCCCATCACTTCATGGGAAATAGATGGGGAAACAGTAGAAACAGTGTCAGACTTTATTTTTCTGGGCTCCAAAATCACTGCAGATGGTGACTGCAGCCATGAAATTAAAAGACACTTACTCCTTGGAAGAAAAGTTATGACCAACCTAGATAGCATATTCAAAAGCAGAGACATTACTTTGCCGACTAAGGTCCATGTAGTCAAGGCTATGGTTTTTCTTGTGGTCATGTATGGATGTGAGAGTTGGACTGTGAAGAAGGCTGAGTGCTGAAGAATTGATGTTTTTGAACTGTGGTGTTGGAGAAGACTCTTGAGAGTCCCTGGGACTGCAAGGAGATCCACCCAGTCCATTCTGAAGGAGATCAGCCCTGGGATTTCTTTGGAAGGAATGATGCTAAAGCTGAAACTCCAGTACTTTGTCCACCTCATGCGAAGAGTTGACTCACTGGAAAAGACTCTGATGCTGGGAGGGATTGGGGGCAGGAGGAGAAGGGGACGACTGAGGATGAGATGGCTGGATGGCATCACGGACTCGATGGACGTGAGTCTGAGTGAACTCCGGGAGTTGGTGATGGACAGGGAGGCCTGGCGTCTGCGATTCGTGGGGTCGCAAAGAGTCGGACACGACTGAGCGACTGGACTGAACTGCACTGAACTGAAGATTAGGAAAATCACAGTTTTGTGTCTCGCTGATTCGCTCCTTCTCGGGCTCTCATCCTGTAGGTCTGGCCTCCTCGCTGGGGCTGTTTCCTTTTCTCTGGGGAGTCTCGTTTGCCTTTATTGCTCAAAGGTTTGTTGTCCAGCTGCTCAGTCGTGTCTGACCCTCTGTGACCCCGTGGGCTGCAGCTCGCCAGGCCTCCGTGTCCAGCACCGACCCCCAGAGCTTACCCAAAGCCATGTCCATCGAGTCGGTGATGCCATCCAGCCATCTCATCCTCGGTCGTCCCCTTCTCCTCCTGCCTTCAGTCTGTCCCAGCATCAGGGTCTTTTCCAGCGAATCAGTTCTTTGCATCCGGTGGCCAAAGTATTGGAGATTCAGCTTCAGTATCTGTCTTTCCCATGAATATTCAGAGCTGATCTCCTTCAGGATGGACTGGTTTCGTCTCCTTGCAGTCGAAGGGGCTCTCAAGAGCCCTCTCCAGCACCACAGTTCAGAAGCATCAGTTCTTTGGCACTCAGCCTTCTTTATGGTCCAACTCTCACATCCATACATGACTACTGGAAAAACCACAGCTTCGACTATACGGACCTTTGTCCACAAAGTAATGTCTGTGCTTTTGAATACACTAAGACTGTCATAGCTTTTCTTCCCAGGAGCAAGCGTCTTTTAATTTCATGGCTGCAGTCACCATCTGCAGTGATTTTGAAGCCCAAGAAAATAAAGCCTGTCACTTTTTCATTGTTTCCCCATATATTTGCTATGAAGTGATGGAACCAGACGCCATGATTTTAGAGTTTTGAATGTTGAGTTTTAAGCCAGCTTCTTCACTCTCCTCTTTCACTTTTATCAAGAGGCTCTTTAGTTCTTCTTTGCTTTCTGCCATAAGGGTGGTGTCATCTGCATATCTGAGGTTATTGATATTTCTCCCAGCCATCTTGATTCCAGCTTGTGCTTCATCCAGCCCAGGGTTTCACATGGTGTACTCCGCATAGACGTTAAATAAGCAGGGTGACAGTCTACAGCCTTGACGTCCTCCTTCCTCAATTTGGAACCAGTCTCTTGTTCCATGTCCAGTTCTAACTGTTGCTTCCTGACCTTATACAGGTGGCAGGTTTCTCAGGAGGCAGGGCAGGTGGTCTGGTATTCCCATCTCTTGAATTTTCCATAGTTTGTTGTGATCCACACAGTCAAAGGCTTTAGTGTATGAAGCAGTAGTAGGTGTTTTTCTGGAACTCTCTTGCTTTTTCTATGATCCAACGAGTGTTGACAATTTGATCTCTGGTTTCTCTGCCTTTTCTAAATCCACTTTTTATATCTGGAAGTTCTCAGTTCACATACTGCTGAAGCCTGGCTCGAAAGATTCTGAGCGTCACCTTCTAAACTGTGAAATGCGTGCAGTTCTGTGGTAGTCTGAGCATTCTTTGGCACTGCCTTTCTTTGGGATTGGAATGAAAACTGACCTTTTCCAGTCCTGTGGCCACTGCTGAGTTTTCCAAGTTTGCTGGCATATTGAGTGCAGCACTTTCACAGCATCATCTTCTAGGATTTGAAATAGCTCAGCTGGAATTCCATCACCTCCACTAGCTTTGTTCATAGTGATGCTTCCTAAGGCCCACTTGATTTCACACTCCAGGATGTCTGGCTCTAGGTGAGTGATCACACCATTGTGGTTTTCTGGGTCGTGAAGATCTTTTTTGTATGGTTCTGTGTATTCTTGCCACTCTTCTTAATATCTTTTTCTTCTGTTAGGTCCGTACCATTTCTGTCCTTTATTCTTATTTTTGGATGAAATGTTCCCTTGGTATCTGTAATTTTCTTGAAGAGATCTCTAGTCTTTCCCATTCTATTGTTTTCCTCTATTTCTTTGCAGTGTTCACTTAGGAAGGCTTTCGTATCTCTCCTTGCTATTCTTTGAAACTCTGCATTCAGAGGGGTTTATCTTTTTTTTTTTCCTCTTTTGCTTTTCCCTTCTTTTCTCAGCATTTGTAAGCCCTCCTCAGACAACCATTTTGCCTTTTTGCATTTCTTTTTCTTGGGGATGGTTTTGATCACCACCTCCTCTTCAGTGTTACAAACCTCCATACATAGTTCTTCAGGCACTCTATCAGATCTAATCCCTTGAATCTATTTCTCACTTCCACTGCATAATCCTAACGGATTTGATTTAGGTCATACCCGAATGGCCTAGTGATTTTCCCTACTTTCTTCAATTTAAGTCTGAATTTGGCAATAAGGAGTTCATGATCTCAGCCACAGTCAGTTCCTGGTCTTGTTTTTGCTGACTGTATACAGCTTCTCCATCTTTGGCTGCAGAGAATATAATCAGTCTGATTTTGGTGTTGACCGTCTGGTGATGGCCATGTGTAGAGTCTTCTCTTGTGTTGTTGGAAGAGGGTGTTTGCTATGACCAGTGTGTTCTCTTGGCAAAGCTCTGTTAGCCTTTGCCCTGCTTCATTCCGTACTCCAAGGCCAAACTTGCCTGTCACTCCAGGTGTTTCCTGACTTCCTACTTTTGCATTCCAGTCCTGCATGATGAAAAGGACATCTTTTTTGGGTGTTAGTTCTAGAAGGTCTTGTAGGTCTTCACAGAACCGTTCAGCTTCAGCTTCTTCGGTATTAGTAGTTGGGGCATAGACTTTGATCACTGTGATATAGGATCGTTTGCCTTGGAAACAAATGGAGATCATTCTGTCATTTTTGAGGTTGCCTCCAAGTACTGCATTTCGGACTCTTCTGTTGACTCTGAGGGCTCCTCCATCTCTGCCGAGGGATTCTTGCCCACCTGTAGTATAAAGGTCATCTGGGTTACAGTCTCCCATTCCCGTCCATTTTAGTTCACTGACTCCTAAACTGTCGGTGTTCACTCTTGCCATCTCCCGTTTGACCACTTCCAATTCACCTTGATTCCTGGACCAGCTTTCAGCTTCCTGGGCAACATTGCTCTTTACAGCACTGAACTGTACTTTCAGCAGCGGACGCGTCCACAGCTGGGCGTTGTTTCTGCTCTGGCTCCATCTCCAGTCCTTCTGGGGCTGTTTCTCCGCTGATCTCCAGCGGCATGTTGGGCTCCTGCAGACCTGGGGAGCTCCTCTTCCGGTGTCTCGTCTGTTCGCCTTTGCACACAGTTCATGCAGTTCTCCAGGCAGAGACGCTGAAGCGGTTTGCCACGCCCTTCTCTGTGGACCAGGTTTTGTCAGAACCCTCTCCCACGGCCTGCCCACGGTTCACTGAGTTAGATGAGGCTGTGGTCCGTGTGGTCAGTTTGGTTAGCTTTCTGCGACTGTGGTCTCCGTTCCGTCTTCCCTCTGATGGATAGGATAGGAGGGCACAAATGAACCCTTCAGTCGTCCGTGTGATCAGTTGGGTAGCCCCAGGAGAGGGGCGCGCGGGTGCCGCTGGAGCCCGAGCCGGACTCACCTGGCCGTGTTGGGGTCTCTGGCGGAGGCGCAGGCAGTGGCCTGCCGCGGGGTCAGGGGCACTGACTGCAGGAGTCCTGGGAGGCGTGCATGCTGGCGTAAGCCCTTTTGGAGGAGGGTGCCGTTACCCCTACCATAGTTTGGCTACAGGGCGGGAACACAGCCCCACCGGTCAGCAGGAAATGGCATGAACGATTTACTGAGCGTGACCCTGCCCACCAGAGCAAGTCCCAGGTTCCCGCACAGCCAGTCCCTCCCATCAGGGAGCTCCTGCAAGCCGCTCACCCTCACCCATCAGAGGGCACGAAGGCTTGCCGGTGACGAATTCTGGCTTTATTTGTGTGGGAGTCTTAATTTCTCCTCAGTTTTTAAGAACATGCTCATTTATTTTTGGCTGCACTGGGTCCTCCAGGCTGCTCGAGTGCTTCCTCTGGTGTCGAGGGGGGGCACCTCTCTAGCTGTGGCGCGCCGGCTTCTTGCTGCAGAGCACAGGCTCAGCGGTCGTGGAGCTCAGGCTTAGCTGCTCTGTGGCATGTGTTCAAGGACTGAACTCGTGTCCCCTGCTTTGGCAGACGGATTCTTAACCACTGGGCCAGCAGGGAGTCCCTTTCCATCACTTTGGAATGATTATTTCACTGGAAGGGGATGAGATGGTTGGATGGCATCACCGACTCAGTGGACATGAGTTTGAGCCAACTCCGGGAGATAGTGGACAGGCAAGCCTGGCGTGCTGCCGTCCGTGGGGTCGCAGAGTCGGACGCGACTGGACAGCAGCAGAAATGGAATTCTGGGCTGGCGGGGGGTTTGCTTCCAACCCTTCTTCCTTGCACTCTCTTCTTCCTTGCGTGGTTTCAGAGGAGGAGCTGGTTGTGAGTCTTTCCTTAGCTCCTGTGTAGCTATGGTCTTCCCCCCACTCCCCTAGCTGCTCTCAGAGTTTCCTCTTTGGTTTGGCTTTGCTGCCTAAATGTGGCTTCTGGCATTTGTTTGTTGTGTTCCCTGAGCTTCCCGTGCTCTTATGCAGGGCACGCCGTGTGTGTTTCGGGTGGTTGCTTTCCCCTTCATCCAGGAGAAGCGCAAGGGAGGTCTTGGTTCCTTGTTGTGAGAGCCTGGTGGAGCCCCCCGAGGCGCCCCCGAGGCGCCGGCCCCGCGTCTCCCCCTCCCAGCCGAGCTCACTCCCTGCCGCTGGTGACGTGTCTGAGTTACTCGGTGTTGCCGCCGATTTGCGGCCCCAGCGGTTTCCGGTCCAGTGAGTGGATCTGGCCAGGGCTGTCTCCACCTGCTTGTCTCCAGAATCCGGGAGGTGGTCCGTGCTGTGACCTCCCAGGGAAAGCCATTGGTTTCAGGCTTTCCAGCCTTTTTCTTGCTGTAATGTTGGGAGCGTTCACTTAGGAGGTCTCCATGTCAGACCTGAAACTGGAAGTGCGGAGTCTTTTGAAGAAGCTGAAAGTGAGAGGAAAGGTGTTCCGTTATGCGCATTTACAGCCCCCTCTGCTCTTCTTTTCTTTGCAAATCCAGATTTCCAACTACTGGCATTTTCTTTAGCCTGAAAACATCTAAAAAAAATTTTAGCATAGATTTTTCTAGCCAAAACTTTTTTCATCTTTTCTTTGTCCCAAAGTATCTTTGTTGCATCTCAGTTTTAGCGGTGATTTCAGTGGGCCTGAAGTCCTAGGTGGAAAGTTCA
This sequence comes from Oryx dammah, assembly GCF_014754425.2. Classification (NCBI taxonomy): domain Eukaryota; kingdom Metazoa; phylum Chordata; class Mammalia; order Artiodactyla; family Bovidae; genus Oryx; species Oryx dammah. The sequence goes on from NW_024070209.1 coordinate 105,323,065, forward strand.
CCCGCCCTTTCCGGGAAGGACGCGTCTCGCCCCCTCCTGGCCTGCCTTGCTTCTGATGAGACGCCCGCCCACGACTTTCTCGCGACCTCCCGTCCGTGGCCTCGGTTTCTCTTTTGGGACTCGCTCTCTTTCCCCCTAACTCTCACGTTGCTCACGACGGCTTCTCGCTGCGTCGGCGGCAGTCCTGTCCTGTCGCATCTGTTTGTCTCCTCGGCTGGTCTTCCTCCTGGTGACGCCGTGCTTCCCCGCCGCTTCTCGCGGGTGGTGGTCTCTACCTGGATGACGGGCGGGATGAACCCTGTGGGAAGGGTCGGGAGTCTTGTCTTTCTCTGGGAAGCGTTGGCAAATAGTGACTCCGCTTTCAGAAAAGCTTGATCGTCTGGAGTCTTTACCTCACGTCTTTTTCGGAGGAAGGCCGTGGCCGGGAATTTAGGGCGAGGGTGGCTCCGCGCTCACCGGGGCCTCCGCGCTGGCGGCCGCTGCGGCAGGGGCGCGGCGGGGTCTCCGCCCTTGCCAGCAGGCGGATGGCCCGGCCGGGTGAGCGGGCGCGGTGCAGGCGCAGCTGCCGGGCCCGGCCCCGCCCTGTGGAGCCCTGCTGGCTGTCAGCCCGCGCCGGCTCCCCTGTGCGGGCGTCGAGCTCCTTATCCGCTCACTCCTGCGTCTCTGGTGCCCGCCCCGCTGCGTCCCCAGACTCTGACTCCTGCCTCGTAGTCTTGCCAGGAGAATGTGGCGCTGCTAGGTCCCCCTCCTGTGCTGCTGCGGGAAGTTGCCGCCTTCACCCGGGCCAGGGCCAGTGTGGGCTGCGTGCCCGTGTCTTCCTTTTTCCAGGAATCATTATCCCGGACTGTCTGTTGTCCAGTGCCTGAAACTAGTCTCACATATATCTGCCCATTTTTACAGTTTTAATGACAGGATGGTTATCTAGTACCCGCTGTTTCACTGTGGCCAGAAGCAAAGGAATTATAGAATTATATTTTCTTCCAACTTGAAAGTAAATTATTTTTGTCATTCAGGAACTCAGTTGTATCTGACTCTCTGTGTCCCCTTGGACTGCAGCACGCCAGGCCTCCCTGTCCTTCACCAGCTCCCGGAGCTCACTCACACTCATGTCCATTGAGCCGGTGATGCCACCCAACCATCTCATCTTCTATCGTCCCCTTCTCCTCCTGCCTTCAGTCTTTCCCAGCATCAGGGCCTTTTCCAATGAGTCGGCTTGTCCCATCGGGTGGCCAAATTATTGGAGCTTCTGCATCAATCCTTCTGATGAACAGTCAGGGTTGACTTCCTTTAGGATTGACTGGTTTGGTCTCCTTGCTGTCCAAGGACTCTCAAGAGTCTTCTCCAGCACCACAGTTTGAAGGCATCAGTTCTTTGGCACTCAGCCTTTTTTACTGTCCAGCTCTCTCATCCATACCTGACTACTGGGAAAACCATAGCTTTAACTGTACCAAGTTATTTTGATAACGTTTATTGACTGATCTTTCCTTTCTTGCAAATCTTACAGCGCACCCACTGGATTGATGTTCACACATGCACGCACACACACACACACACACACGCACGCACGCACGCACGCACGCACACACACACACACACACACACACACACACACTCCCTTTTATTCTGCTATATTGCTCCGTTATGTTATTCTGTTCACGTATGTATTATTTCCTTATGATTTCATGTTTTGAAATAGAAAAAGTCAATTGTGGATACAGTACGGAAAGGAGAAAAGTTAAAACTCAACTCACTTCCAGTGTCTTTCTCAGATTAATCACTGTTAACAGTTTCATGACTATTCTTACAGCTATTTTATGTAAAGAATATAGTGAAGATAATATGTAATATTTTCAACCTCTTACTGTTTTTTAAGTGAACAGCGCTTGTTTATGTCCAGGTACTGTTCTAAAGTGCTTCACATACATGTCCATTTAATTCGTGAGAATTCTATGTGGTGGGAGCTGTCCCCACCCCCCAACTGAAACGGATGACGAAGCAGACGGTAGGGGCCGCGGGCGGGCCTCAGGGCCCAGGCAGTGCTCCAAGCCCTCGCTCCGGTCGGTCCCTCACTCGCATCCGCGGTCCCTCTGGGTCCCGAAAGCTAGTGAGCGAGTGATAGTCGCACGGTCGTGTCCGACTCTGCAACCCCACGGGCTGCACTAGGCTCCTCTGGGGATGGGATTTTCCAGACGAGAAAACGAGAGTGAGGGGCCTTTTTCTCCTGCGAGGAATCTTCTTACCTCATGCCTCGTGCATCGCAGGCGGCTCCTTGTTTTTAAAGACTTACTTTGTACTGGGGCAGAGCCAGCTAACAACCTCAGGACCGTTCCACGTGAGCAGTGAGGGGCTCAGCCGTAGGTGCACATGGATCCACTCTCCTCCCAACGCCCCTCCCACCCAGGCTGCCACGTAGCCCTGAGCAGAGTTCCCTGTGCTGGACAGCAGGCCCTTGCTGGTGATCCATGTGAAATACAGCAGAGTGTCCATGTCCATCCCAAGCTCCCTAACTATCTTTATTCCCACGCTTCCTGGCAACCATGAGTTCATCCTCTAAGTCTGTGAGTCTCTTTTTGCTTTGTAAGTAAGTTCATCTGTGGGATTTCTTTTTAGATTCCACATACATGGAATGTCATATGAGCTCTCTCCTCTGTCTGCTTCACTCACTATGACAGTCCCTGGGTCCATCCATGCTGCTGCAAATGGCATTATTTCATTCTTTTTAATGTCTGAGTGATATTCCGTTGTATATATGTAGAACATCTTCTTATTTAACTGCTATGCAGAATACATCATGAGAAACGCTGGGCTGAATGACGCACAAGCTGGAATCAAGATTGCCAGGAGAAATATCAATAGCCTCAGATATGCAGATGACACCACCCTTATGGCAGAAAACGAAGAACTAGAGAGCCTCTTGATGAAAGTGAAAGAGGAGAGTGAAAAAGTTGGCTTAAAACTCAACATTCAGAAAACGAAGATCATGGCATCTGGTTCCAACACTTCATGGCAAATAGATGGGGAAACATTGGAAACAGTGGCTGACTTTATTTTGGGGGGCTCCAAAATCACTGCAGATGGTGACTGCAGCCATGAAATGAAAAGACGCTTACTCCTTGGAAGGAAAGTTATGACCAACCTGGACAGTATGTTAAAAAGCAGAGACGTTACTTTGCCGACTAAGGTCCGTCGAGTCAAGGCTATGGTTTTTCCTGTGGTCATGTATGGATGTGAGAGTTGGACTGTGAAGAAGGCTGAGCGCCGAAGAATCGATGCTTTTGAACTGTGGTGTTGGAGAAGACTCTTGAGAGTCCCTGGGACTGCAAGGAGATCCAACCAGTCCATTCTAAAGGAGATTAGTCCTGGGTGTTCTTTGGTAGGACTGATGTTGAAGCTGAAACTCCAATACTTCGGCCACCTCACGTGAAGAGCTGACTCATTGGAAAAGACTCTGATGCTGGGAGGGATTGGGGGCAGGAGGAGAAGGGGATGACCGAGGATGAGATGGCTGGATGGCATCATGGACTCAATGGACATGGGTTTGGGTGGACTCCGGGAGTTGGTGATGGACAGGGCGGCCTGGCGGGCTGCGGTTCACAGGGTTGCAAAGAGTCGCATGCGCCTGGACTGACTGAGCGCATTTCTATCGGCTCCTCTGTCGCTGGGAGTGTAGCTGCTTCCACCTCTTGGCTGCAGTGAGCATTGGGTGCCTGTGCCCTTTCTGGTCAGATATTTCTCCAGATATACGCCCAGGAGTGTTATTGCAGGGTCATATGGTAGCTCTCGGAGAAGGCGATGGCACCCCACTCCAGTACTCTTGCCTGGAAAATCACATGGACGGAGGAGCCTGGTGGGCTGCAGTCCATGGGGTCGCGAAGAGTCAGACACGACTGAAGTGACTTAGCAGCATGGTAGCTCTATTTTTACTTTTTTAAGGAACCTCCATACTGGTCTCCATCGTGGCTGTACCAACTTACATTCCCACCAATAGTTTAAGGGGGTTCCCTTCTCACACTCTCTCCAGAATTTATTGTTGGTGGATTTTCTGACCTTAGCCGATCTGGCTGATGTGAAGTGATGCCTCATTGTGGTTTTGATTTGCATTTCCGTAATAATTGGCGATGCTGAACATCTTTTTAAGTGCTTCTGGGCCATCTGTATTTCTTTCTTTGGAGAGATGTCTGTTTAGGTCCTGTGACCGTTTGTTGATTAGGTGGTTTGTCTTGATGCTGTTAAGCGTCAGGAACTGTCTGTAAGTTTGGTGACTAATCCCTAGGCGGTCGCACCGTTGCGGATTTTCCCTCCGTCTGTGCCTTGACTTTCACTCGGCTTGTTGTTCCTTCGCTGTGCAAAAGCTTTTGAAGTTAAGTCCCATTTGTTTATTTTTGGTTTTATTTCCATTATTCTAGGAGACGGATCAAAAAAGGTCTTGTTGCAGTTACTGTGGGGGAGTGTTGGCTGGTGGGCTCCCAACCGCTGGACCCCCAGGGAAGCCCAGTAATAGTTTCTAAATGTGTTTATTTGCTTTGTTTATGATGGTTCTGTAAAAAATGTGTGTCAGCTTTCAGGCTCTTTCTTGCTTCTGCCTTACAAGAACCCGTTTCCTTCTGTGACCCGGTTTAGCAGCATCTTCCTTTGGGCCGGTGGTTCTCAGCCTGTGGCCACGTGGTGTTGCTGGTGAGTCGTCTCCAGATGATCCTGCCGTCGGCCACATGCAGCTTCCCGGCTGGGCGTCCCTGCACGCGAAGATTAAAAGCAGTGTCTGCTCTCCTGGTGGTTTGCATTCACATCAGTGTATCTGCAATTTCCTTTCAGGGCTGTATCGGCTACACCATTTGATTATCGTCCGTTTTTATGTTGTTGGGACTGTTCTTTTACTCTCTGTGTCCTTGTTTTGTTTCTTCGCAGTTTTAGATGAACTTTTCTTACATATTTGTCAGCTTTCTTCCTTCATCCTTTCAGACTCCCATTTCTCCTGGGAAAATGTCTAGAAACAGGTGGATCCCCAGGTCTGGCGCTCAGGAGAGAAATCCGCCCTGGGGACGAGGTTTGGGAGCTACCTGGATAGAGTGACCCTTAGCAGGGGCTGACTGCCCCGAATGCTTGCAGGTCTGGAGAGAGAGGTGGTGTCACAGCTGGGCGTGGCCGTGGGCACTCAGCAGCGCTTGGCAGGGGAGTGCTGCCTGCAGCCTCATGACTGACATGGGGTGGTGGGCGCCACGAGTGCTCCATGGGGTGAGGGCAGGGGGAGCCCAGTGCAGGCCAGTGGGTGCTAGGAGTTGCTGGTGAGGTGGGCTCTGGCTTATATCTGCTGGGTGGACGCATCTGTTGGGCTCGGGGACAGCAGGTGGCACCTTCGAGGGGCCTGTGGGCCATGGGGCTGATGTCAGATTAGCAGTGAGCCCGGAGTGGCAGGTCCAGTGCCCCAGGAAACCACAGAGGAGCCGTGGGCAGCTGTGACGCAGTCAGAACTGCAGGGGGCAGTCACGAGGAAGTCGACACCCCTGGCTGAAGGACTGGGAAGATGACTGTGGCGGCGGAGAGACGGACAGTGAAAGCCGCTCAGTTGTGTCTACTCGACTGCAGTCCGTGGGCTTCTCCAGGCCCAGACACTGGGGTGGGGGGCCTTTCCCTCCTCCAGGGGATCTTGCCAACTCAGGGACCCAACTCAGGCCTCCCGCATTGCAGGTGGATTCTTTACCAGCTGAGCCACCAGGGAAGCCTAAGAATACTGCAGTGGGCAGCCTATCCCTTCTCCAGCCAATCTTCCCAACCCAGGAATCGAACCAGGGTCTCCTGCATTGCAGGCGGATTCTTGACCAGCTGAGCCACAGGGAAGCCCAGAGAGATGGAAGGGACCCATATATCCTTATCTTTAAAAAATTATTTACACTTTCTATTTACATTTTTTTATTGAGGTAAAATAAGCATAATATAACACCTTCCATTTTAGTCATTAAAAATGTACAATTCACTGACTTTGAATCCACGGTGTTGTCCCACCAGCAGTGCAGTTCAGTTCAGTCACTCAGTCCTGTCTGACTGTTTGCAACCCCATGAACCGCAGCACGCCAGGCCTCCCTGTCCATCACCAACTCCCGGAGTCCACCCAAACCCATGTCCATTGAGTCGGTGATGCCATCCAACCACCTCATCCTCTGTCGTCCTCTTCTCCTCCTGCCCCCAATCCTTCCCAGCATCAGGGTCTTTTCCAATGAGTCAGTTCTTCACATCAGGTGGCCAAAGTACTGGAGTTTCAGCTTCAACATCAGTCCCTCCAATGAACACCCAGGACTGATCTCCTTTAGGATGGACTGGTTGGATGTTCTCGCAGTCCAAGTGACTCTCATGAGTCTTCTCCAACACCACAGTTCAAAGGCATCAATTCTTCGGCGCTCAGCCTTCTTCACAGTCCAACTCTCACATCATACATGACCACTGGAAAAACCATAGCCTTGACTAGACGGACCTTACTTGGCAAAGTAATGTCTCTGCTCTTTAATATGCTATCTAGGTTGCTCATAACTTTTCTTCCAAGGAGTAAGTGTCTTTTAATTTCATGGCTGCAATCACCATCTGCAGTGATTTTGGAGCCCCCCAAAATAAAGTCAGCCACTGTTTCCAATGTTTCCCCATCTATTTGCCAAGAAGTGTTGGGACCAGATGCCATGATCTTAGTTTTCTGAAAGTTGAGCTTTAACTTTTCACTCTCCTCTTTCACTTTCATCAAGAGGCTCTTTAGTTATTCACTTTCTGCCATAAGGGTGGTGTCATCTGCATATCTGAGGCTATTGATATTTCTTCCAGCAGTCTTGATTCCAGCTTGTGCTTTATCCATCCCAGCGTTTCTCATGATGTACTTTGCATATAGGTTAAATAAGCAGGGTAACAATATACAGCCTTGATGTACTCCTTTTCCTATTTGGAACCAGTCTGTTGTTCCATGTCCCGTTCTAACTGTTGCTTCCTGACCTGCATATAGGTTTCTCAAGAGGCAGGTCAGGTGGTCTGGTATTCATCTCTTTCAGAATTTTCCAGAGTTTATTGTGACCCACACAGTCAAAGGCTTTGGCATAGTCAATAAAGCAGAAATAGATGTTTTCCTGGAACTCTCTTGCTTTTTCAATGATCCAGTGGATGTTGGCAATTTGATCTCTGGTTCCTCTGCCTTTTCTAAAACCAGCTTGAACATCTGGAAGTTCACGGTTCAGCACTATCTAATTTCAGGTAATTTCCATCTCCCAGAAAAGACACTGGGAACATGTTCCCAGTCTCTTTTTCTGCCTCCTCCCCTGGCAACCTGTAGTCCACTCTTTGTGTCTCTGGATTTCCCTGGAAACAGTTCATAAAGTAGAATCACGCATGGGTGGCCTTCTCTTGTCTGACTTCTTTCACTTAGGGTGATGTCTTCGAGGTTCATCTCAGATAGAGCTGGGATTAAATGTACCAGGATTTTATTAAATGTTGTTACATGATGATGAGTAGACATTATTGTCATTAGATATAAATTGGGAAAGAGTAGGAAAGGCTGGCAGACTGACGCAGCTCTAACTTCCAGTGACAGGAAAGGGATGGAGTCCGGCAGAATGTCCTGCTCCCTGCGCATCTAAGGCTGCCTTGGTGAAGCTGCTGTTAGCTGGGACCCCCAGTCCAGGAACCAGGACCCTGCACAGGAGCTGGGACCCCATCACAGAAGCTGGGAGCCCCCACACAGGAACTGGGACTCCATCACAGAAGCTGGGACCCCATCACAGAAGCTGGGACCCCCACACAGGAGCTGGGACCCCATCACAGGAGCTGGGACCCCCACACAGAAGCTGGGACCCCATCACAGAAGCTGGG
>NW_024070209.1:105330913-105383318 GCF_014754425.2 Oryx dammah
GGGACCCCCACACAGAAGCTGGGACCCCCACACAGAAGCTGGGACCCACACACAGATGCTGGGACCCCCACACAGGAGCTGGGACCCCCAGTCTGGGAACCAGGGCCCCAGATAGGAACTGGGACCCCATCACAGAAGCTGGAACCCCATCACAGAAGCTGGGACCCCCACACAGGAGCTGGGACCCCATCACAGGAACTGGAACCCCCTGTTTAGGAATCAGGACTCCACATAGGAGCTGGGCCCCCCAGTCTGGGAACCAGGGCCCCACACAGGAGCTGGGCCCCCACACAGGAGCAGCGTGGGCTCCCAGGCAGGAGCCCAGTACACAGTTGTGCCTCCTGCACCTGGGGCAGCAGAGCACAAGTTCAAGAACAGTCACGTCTTTAACAGAGTAATTCTCTGCATGTGTGTGTGTGTGTGTGTGTGTGTGTGTGTGTCTTAAGAAATGCTGACAAGTAATTAGTCATCTGAGGGAGCGAAAAACCCTAAAATGAAGGAGAAGAGAGGAAACATTAGGAGCAGATATTAATGAAATGGAAAACAAGCTCATGATAGAGACAATCAGCGAAGCAAAAATCGGTCATTTGACAAGATTGGCCAAGTGGTGAACCTCAGCAAGACAGAGAGAGACAGAGGGAGACGGACAGAACCCAGAGGTACAAGACAGGCTGCAGAGATGCAGTGAACAAATCTAGGCCAGTGCATTTCTAGAGGAACATGACTGGATGAGCCCTGGCCCAGGAGGACATAGGAGACTGACTGGGCTTAAACAGTCAGTAATTAAAATCACAATGAAAACATCAGGCGACTCAGTTCATTCAGCTGAACTTTCAAAATACAGATGCTTTGTAGCAATGCTCCCCAAGGCTGCCATAACCATGATGCCAAAATCTAATAAAAACCGTACAAGAGAGGAACTCCGAGACATCTGCAACAACACAGCAGATGATTAGCAAACCACACGTCCTACGTGTGTATCCAGCTCTTTGCAACTCCACGGCCTGTAGCCCACCGGGCTCCTCTGTCCATGGGACTTCCCGGGCAAGAATACTGGAGTGGGCTTCAGGTTCCTGATCCAGGGGACCTTCCCGGCCCAGGGGTCAAACCCGCGCCTCCTGCCTCTCCTGATCTGGTGTGCAGATTCTTGACCACTGCGCCACCTGGGAAGCCCACAGCCAGATTCCAGCAGCAGGTAATCATCAGTCACGACCACACTTGATTTACCACAGGAATGAAAGGTTGGTTTAACTCTAGGAAGTCAGTCAGTGTAAGTCACCTACACAGGAGAAAAACTGTATCCTCATCTCAGTGCAGAAAAACGATTTGATAGAATTCTTCATCATGATAAAAACTACTAGATGTTAAGACTAGAGGAGAATTTCTTGTGTAGAAAGGGGGGGGGTTGTTTTTTTTTTTTTTTTTTAAAGAGCATAGCAAAGAGCATCGCCTCATAATGGTGAAAGGTTGAAAGTATTTTATTTAAGATGAGGAAAAAGACAGATGTGCACTGTCTCATCTCTGGACCTATTGCACCAGCAGAGGAATGTAAGGGAAAGAGGCAAGGCACATAATAATTGGAAAAGACGGAATGAAACATTCTTCAATATTACCTACAGAAAGGGATCTGACAGTGAATTATTAATCAGAAAATTTAGCAGTGTTGCTGTGTGCAGAGAGCCGTTGCACAGAACATGAGCAACAGAACGTGTAACTCCAGGTGCAGCCCTTGTTTCAGTGTGGAAACAGGAGATACCCAGGAATAAATCTCGTAAATATACAGGATCTTCATGGAAAAAACTGTAAACTTTATTGACATGAACCAGAGACCACCCAAATAAATGAAGATACATATTTTGCTCCTGGGCTGAAAGTCTCAGTGTCACAAATGTGTGATTTGCCCGAAACTGATCTATCGATTCCATTCAACTCCTGGCAAAAGTCCACTGTGTGTGCGGCAACTCGCCAAGTTGGTCCTGACAGTTATACAGACGGGGAATTCCTGGGGTCCGCTGAGGACTTGGCACCTTCACGGCCACGGCCCCGGTTCAGTCCCTCGGTCAGGGAACTAACATCACACAAGCCATGCAGCATGGCCAAATAAAAACACAGACAAACTCCTGGGCTCCCAAATCACTGCGGTCGGTGTCTGCAGCCATGAAGTTAAAGATGTCACTCCTTGAAAGAAAAGCTACGCCACCCCAAGACAGCGTATTGAAAAGCAGTGACTTCACTTTGCCAACGAAGGTCCTTACGGCCAAGGCTGTGGTTTCTCCAGTGGTCATGCCTAGATGTGAGAGCAGGACCACAAAGAAGGCTGAGCACTGAAGAGTTGATGCTTTCAAGCTGTGGTGCTGGAGAAGGCTCTTGAGAGTCCCTTGGACTGCAAGGAGATCAAACTAGTCAACCCTAAAGGAGATCAGCCCTGGGGTTTCTTTGGAAGGAATGATGCTAAAGCTGAAACTCCAGTACTTTGGCCACCTCATGCGAAGAGTTGACTCATTGGAAAAGACTCTGATGCTGGGAGGGATTGGGGGCAGGAGGAGAAGGGGACGACCGAGGATGAGATGGCTGGATGGCATCACGGACTTGATGGACGTGAGTTTGAGCGAACTCCGGGAAATAGTGGAGGACAGAGGAGCCTGGCGTCCCGTAGTCCACAGGATCACAAAGAGTCAGACGTGACTTAGCTACTGAACAACAACAAAAGCTTTAGTGACGAATATGGTATCCTACTGGCCCAGAGATAAATAGATCATCAGAGCAGAACTGGGAGCCCAGAAACAGATCCAAACATTTACAAAGGTTTGACATGGCAGAGCTGACTGAAGTGGAGGAAAGGATAGCTTTCAGAAACGATGTTCTGACAATTTAATTACATAAGAAGCCGAGTGGACTCCCGCCGGCATCCCGTCATCTAGAAAGATTGTTTGCACATGGTGTGAAATCCAAAAAGCAAACATGCAAAAGCTGCAGAAGAAACATTCGAGAAGAACTGCAAGAGGGTATCTTCACAGCAATTAATGAAGGAAACATTTTCTGTGATTCAGAGAGCACAAAGTATGAAGGAAAGTTGAATACCGCTAGACACATTATAATTGAGGACTTCTGCGTATCAAGCGTGAGAGAGGACTTCCCTGGTGGTTCAGTGGTAAAGAATCCACCTGCCAGTGCAGGAGACACGAGGGCCGCAGGTTGGTCCCTGATCCGGATGATTCCACACGCTGTGGGCCAACTGAAGTCGGTGCGCGACAGCTACTGAGCCTATGGGCCTGGATCCTGTGCTCAGCAACCCGAGAACCCGCCGCGACTAGAAGTCCGCGCGCTCCAAGCAAGAGTAGCCCCAGCTCGCCGCCAGAGAAAGCCCGTGCCCAGCAACGGAGGCCCAGCACAGCGGGAAGAAAGAAATTAGTTAGACCTCTTAACCATTAAAAAAGTGAGAGAATTTGCAGCACACACATCTGACAAAGTTTCACACCCAGCACATGCAAAGCATTTGTACAAGTGAATGGGAAGAAAATGATCCAGTTGGAAAGTGGACATAAGACCTGGACAGGCACTTTGACCAAGCGGTAGATCAAATAGTTAATAAAGACATGAGCAGTTGCTCGCTCCCTAGTGATCAGGGGAATGCAGATTAACAGCTATAGTAGGAAAGTAGTGAAGGTCGCTCAGTCGTGTCCGACTCTGTGACCCCAGGGACTGGACAAGCCATGGGATTCTCCAGGCCAGAGCACTGGAGTGGGGAGCCTTTCGCTTCTCCAGGGGATCTTCCCAACCCAGGGATCGAACCCAGGTCTCCCGCACTGCAGGCGGATTCTTTACCAGCTGAGCCCCCAGGGAAGCCTAAGAATACTGCAGTGGGGAGCCTATCCCTTCTCCAGGGGATCTTTCCAACCCAAGGAATCCAACCGGGGTCTCCTGCGTTGCAGGCAGACTCTTTACCAACTGAACTATCAGGGAAGCCCCCCAAATGAGATGCTTTAAATAGTCACGTTGCCAATACTATCGATCACACCAGACAGTTGGGCGCGTGAAGCCAAGGGACCTGTGAGCTGCTGGGGCAGCATCAGGTGCCAGGAGAGCTCAGTGACGTGCTCACCAGAGGGCTGTGCGCGAAGGGAAGCGCGCGTGAAACTGCGGATGCTGTGCGAGCGTGCAGTGGAGGGGAACGGGCCGGTGGGGACCTCTGGGGAGTAGGAGTCCCGGGGGCCGCAGAGGGGCTTTGCAGGGTCTCCTGGGTCTGTTTCCTGGGCTGCCTGGTGGTTTCACAGGAGTTTCCAGTGTTGTTATCCCTTAATCCTTATGCATGCTTTATAATACGCACGTACTCGTTGTTCAATTTCAGAAAGTAAACATGGAAGGGGGGCCATTAGGGAGGGTGTCAGACATAGGGGTTGATGGTGGGCTGGAGAGGTGTACGGGGCCCTAATTCAGATGGGAAGTGCTGCCTAGTATTTGAAGAAAGGTTCAGTTCAGTTCAGTTCAGTTCAGTTCAGTCGCTCAGTCGTGTCCGACTCTTTGCGACCCCACGAATCGCAGCACGCCAGGCCTCCCTGTCCATCACCAACTCCCGGAGTTCACTCAGACTCACGTCCATCGAGTCCGTGATGCCATCCAGCCATCTCATCCTCTGTCGTCCCCTTCTCCTCCTGCCCCCAATCCCTCCCAGCATCAGAGTCTTTTCCAATGAGTCAACTCTTCCCATGAGGTGGCCAAAGTACTGGAGTTTCAGCTTCAGCATCATTCCTTCCAAAGAAATCCCAGGGCTGATCTCCTTCAGAATGGACTGGGTGGATCTCCTTGCAGTCCAAGGGACTCTCAAGAGTCTTCTCCAACACCACAGTTCAAAAGCATCAATTCTTCGGCGCTCAGCTTTCTTCACAGTCCAACTCTTACATCCATACATGACCACAGGAAAAACCATAGCCCTGACTAGACGGACCTTAGTCGGCAAAGTACTGTCTCTGCTTTTGAACATGCTATCTAGGTTGGTCATAACTTTTCTTCCAAGGAGTTAGCGTCTTTTCATTTCATGGCTGCATCACCGTCTGCAGTGTTGGAGCCAGAAAACAAAGGTAAAAGCACGTAAAACTCTGTGTGCCGAGTCGCTCCATCCTGCCCGATTCTTTGTGACCCCACAGACTGTAGCCCATCAGGCTCCTTTGTCCATGGGGATTCTCCAGGCAAGAGTACTGGAGTGGGTTGCCAAGCCCTCCTCCAGGGGATCTTCCCAACCCAGGGGTTGAACCCAGGCCTCCCGCGTGGCAGGCAGCTTCTTTACCATCTGAGGCACCAGGGAAGCCTGTGCCTACTGGAGCGGGGAGCCTGTCCCTTCTCCAGGGGAGCTTCCCGACTCAGGAGTCGAGCCAGGGTCTCCGGCATTGCAGGCGGATTCTTTGCCAGCTGAGCAACCGTGGAAGGCCATGTAAAATGAGACATACACGTGTGTGTGTGCACATGTGCCCTACGTGTATCTGAGCGGATGCAGACCAGCGGGAGGGACGGGGATCCCTCCCCTTCACAGAGCCACTCTGGTCTGAGGTGCTGCTTACCCTTAAACGTTAATTCTACATGGAAACAAAAGTTCCTCCAAGTTTTCCCTACTCAGCTCTCCATATGGGATCACAACAGCTCACGGTGGAGGTGAGACTTAGAGGGGCATGGGTCACATTGCCAATAGCTTCAGAACAACAACATATTCAGGGATAAAGTCTACCCAGGTGAAAGACCTGTACACTGGAACCTATCAGACATTGATGAAAGAAACCGAAGAAGACATACATAAATGGAAAGATGACCCTTCATCCCCAGACCTCCTGTTCATGGACTGTAAGAGTTAATACTGCCCAAATCTCAACTATCCAAAGCTGTCTATACGTTCAACATAATCCCTATAAAAAATTCCAATGGCAGTTTTGGTAGAAACAGAAAAAACAATCCTACAATTACATGGAATCACAAAAGACCTCAAATAACTGAAGCAAACTCGAGGAAGAATAAAGACGGAGGGATCACACTTCCTGATTCCAAGCCACACTACAAAGCTATAGCGGTCAAACCAGTATGGCCGTGGCAGGAAGGCAGACACAGACACTGGCGTAGCAGAATCAAGAGCCCAGAGACAAACCCGTGCACACAGTCAACTAATACTCGACAAGCGGAAAGTACACTTGAATACTCAATGGGAAAAGTTTAGTCTCTTCAATAATGGGGTTGGAAAAACAATATTCACATGCACATGAGTGAAAATGGGTCCCTATTTTATAGCACCCACAAAAATTAACTTGAATTAAATATTTAAATGTAAGACCTGAAACCATAAAACTCCTAGAAGAAAACATAGGGAAACAGTTCATTGACACTCGTCTTGGCAAAGATTGTTTGAATATGACACCAAAAGCACAGGCAACACAAGCAAAAACCAGCAAACGTAACTGTGTCAAACTGAAAAGCTTCCGCACAGCAAACCAGCAATGAGATGAAAGGCAGTCTACGGAACAGCAGAAAGTATTTGCAAACCACGTATCTGATTACTGATTAATATCTACAATATTTAAGGAACTCATAACTCAGCAAAAAAAGCAACCCCCAAGTAACCGAATTAAAAATGGGCAAAGGATCTGAACATTTTTCTACAGACAATACAGAAATAGTCAACAAGTACACAAGAAGTTGTTCATCATCACTAAGCATCGGAGAGATGCAGATCAAAACCACAAGGCACCATCGCAGCTGCTGGAAAGGCGGGCTTGGCGCGCGGCAGTCCATGGGGCCACAGAGTCAGACACGACAGCAGCTGAGCAGCAGCAACAGAGCAACCATCAGACAGCCAAGAAGTAGCAAGTGCAAGTGAGGACGCGGCCAAAAGGAAACCCTTGAGCACTGTTGGTGGAAGTATAAATTGGTGCAGCTACTACAGAAAATATATAGAGATACCTCAGAAAAGTAAACGTAGGCCCACCACGAGACGCAGGCCCGCCACGAGATGTAGGCCCGCCATGAGACGTAGGCCCACCACGAGGCGTAGGCCCACCACGAGGCGTAGCCCCACCATGAGACGCAGACCCACCACGAGACGCAGGCCCCACCACGAGATGCAGGCCCGCCACGAGACATAGGCCCGCCACGAGGCGCAGGCCTGCCACGAGACGCAGGCCCCACCACGAGACGCAGGCCCGCCACGAGACGCAGGCCTGCCACGAGACGTAGAGACGCAAGCCCCACCACGAGACGCAGGCCCCACGAGACCCAGCAGTCTCACTTCCAGGTACTTATCCAGAGGCAACCAGGACCTCGACGGAGGAGGCAACGGCACCCACTCCAGTGTTCTTGCCTGGAGAATCCCAGGGACGGGTGAGCCTGGTGGGCTGCCGTCTATGGCGTCGCACAGAGTCGGACATGACGGACGCGACTCAGCAGCAGCAGCAGCAGCAGCAGCAACTCCAGGATCTCGAAGAGGTTTCCCCATGTTCACTGCAGCATCATCACAACAGCCAAGACGTGGGAACAGCCTGCGTGTCCGTCGATGGATGCCTGGACAAAGAAGTGAGGTATATAGATACACACACTGAAATACGGCAAGTACGTTCAGCCCTAGAAAGAAGGAAACCCTGCTATTCGTGGCAGCGTAGATACAACTTGAGGGTACTGTGCTAAGTGAAGAAAGTAAGACAGAGAAAGATGAATGCTCTGTGACCTCCACGATTGTCAGATCTCAAAAAGCTGGACTCAGAGCAGAATGGTGGTTGTCAGGGGCTGGGGAGTGGAGAAAATGGGGAAACTTTGGTCAAAGAACAAACTGCAGTTGTAAGTTCTGAGGATCTTGTGCACTGTGTGGGTGGCTTCAGGTCATAAATCTGCGTCGTGACCTTGAAAGCTAACAGTAGACCTGAAGCCTTCTCACTCCAAAACAAGCCAACCAGCAACCGGTGTGAGGTGCTGGACGGTGATGAGTTAACTGGCCTTACCGCTCCGTTTCTGAGGCCTGTGTACACACGTCAGATCGTCACATCCTGCGGCTAAACCCACACGGTGTTACATGTCAACTGCATCTCAGTAAAGCTGGGGGAAGAGAGGGGAAGGAGTTGAAGTGTGCCGGAGGGGAAGGTGGGCAGGGGCCCTTCCGCCTTCTGGGAGTGGGGGCCCAGCTTGGAGGGCAGTGGAGCCTGGTTGCAAAGCCATTGCCAGCACGTGGCAGGAACGACTTGGCCCCTGAGGACCTCTTGGGGGGTGGTGGGTGGCACCCTCTGCCTGGCATGTGAAATTCTGCAGTGCTGGCACCTTGTGGAGCGTCCCCGAGGGTTCCAGGTGAGCAGGATGGGGAAGGGGCCCCGGACCTCTGCCAGGAAGGGTGGAGGCGGGCAGGAGACCCCAAGTCATGGGTCACAGGTGGGACAAGTGTGCTTGAGCCTGGAGTGAGCAGTGGCTCAGCCTGGCCCCAACTCCCTCCCGGCCCCCGTGGCCGCCCGTGCCACAGCAGTGGGTCCGTCTCCCTCCCCTGGGTGAACCTTCACATCCACTCCTCCTCCTTCCAACCTCAATGCCCCTGCTCAGTCTCAGCTCTGATCTGGCCTCTGATTTCACTGAGAAGATCACAATCCAGAAGCAGCCCCCTCCCATGCCCCCACTGACCGACTAGCCTGCTGTCCGTGCAGTGAGTCCCATCTGCTCTTCTGCTCAGCAGTGGCTGTCTCACCTCCAGCAGCCTCGGCCCAGAAAGCATGGCACATACTTTCTGTTGAACTGGAACTTGTCTTTCTTTTGAGCCGTTCCAACCAGCGCACGAAGTCCAGTAACATCCGCTCCCTTAAATAACCCACAAAATACCCTCCATGACCTGGGTTTCCAGCAACGGTTCCACGTCTGCTTCTTTGGGGAAAGCTCACCGAGCTGGCTGTGTCCACCTGTTGCACGCACGTCCTCACGAGCCACCCTCTTTTATTCACTCTACTCAGGCTGTCTCCCATTTCTCCTGGAAAATGCTTTTCGCAAGGGAACAGACACCTCTGTCTTTCACGCTGCATGGATCTCTCTACAGCACCTGGCCGATAACTGACTTCTCAGTGGACACTGCCCCTCTCACGGCCCTGGGACACTGGGCTCTGCGTTCCTCCCCTCCGAGGGCTCTGGGGCGCCTTCTGTGTCCCTTTGATCTGCTCCATCTTGCTGAGCACCCCAGGGGCCTCATCTCTCTATCAGCACTACTCCCTCCATGATGACGGCTTTGATTCAGGCAGGGATGTGGCAGGTGGCACGTTTGAGGGACCGTCTACCATGAGTCATGCAGGGTGCAGTGAAACCTCAAGGGAAAGCACCAATAACCCCATGCATTGGCGTCACCCTCGGCAGGAACAAGGGGCAGGCGTGGAAACCTGGGCCTGGAGAGAGAAAAGGAGGGGAGGGGGTACCTGGCAGGAGTGGGCCCTCAGCTGGGGCCTAAAGCCCAGCCCAGGTGGCCAGTGGAGGGGCTGGGGGAACGGACTCTGACCTCGCTTTTTCCTGCCTCCAGCTGCCCATGGTGCTCAACTCTGGCCAAGCAGCACCAAGAGCCAGGGGCCAAGGGAATGAGCTCTGTGGTCTACATGTAACCAGGAAGGACCCTGGACGTCTTCCCATGGACAGACCACCTTGGGTCCCCCGTCTCTTGTTTGTAGGAAAGCTTCCACCTCCTAGGCCTTCTCTGATATCCAAAAAAGCAAATTTAATCAGATAAGTGAGAACATGCCCAAAGAAGGAAACAGTCAAGGAAGACAGCGATTTAGTCACAGAACAAAGTCGAGGACCTTTCGTTCCTCCTCCAGGGCTGTAGGTAACACCCTGAGCCATATCCTTGAGTTGTTTGCAGGTACTGAAACCCCTGCCAGGTGGAGAGGTTAGCACGAAGACCCCAGAACAATTGGAACCAGAAGGTTCATGATGCTAATTCCCAAAATACCACCTGGTTATCTCACCACCAACCAACCAGGAGTGTGTACAGCTGCTCGCACACGCTGAGACCCTTGCCCTTCGTCCTGCCTTTACAACTCCTTCCCTGAGAGCCTTTGTGGATCTGGGGTCTTTGAGCCTGAGCTTCCTTGTTGGGCCCCATCCTGGACACCTTGCGATAACCGCCGCACTTTGCTTCACCTCAGCCCGCTGTTAGTAGGCTCACTTTCCTGCCTGCAGCCAAGCTGACCCAGGTTTGGCTCAGTAACAGCGCACAGCACAGAGCAAAGTGGGCGGGGTGGAGGGTGAGGGGCAGACAGCATTCTCCACATGGCGTCCAGAGTCCCATTTCAACTGTGACCTCTCCTCTGAGCTTCCGTCACGATCCCCGACACAGCCTCTCCACTTCTGTGTGAAATACAGAACCTCGTGACCAGCAACCCCGTCTCAGTAAAGAGCATCAGCCAAAAGTCCTCTTTTACAAAGGACACAGCAGCGCTTCAGTCAGCTCTGCAGGGGACCACCGTGCGTCACTCCCCTCTCCGGGCTTCTGTGAGAATCTCCAGGCTGGCCTCCCCTTTCTGTCTGTGACAGGCCTTCCCCCAACTCCCAGCGGAGTGAGCCCTGGCATTCTTTGGAGCTATATCCCCCCACCTCCGTGGATGGTGGGGGTCCCAGTTCTCACTGCCGTACATTCACTTCCCCACCCTCTTGAAGCCAGGAGTGGTACGTGGCCCTGGTCTGCCCAGTGGAGTTTGAAGATAAATTTTCTGGGGAGCCTCTGAGAGAACTTTCCTTTGTTATAAAACAAGATCATTTTGTTTGAAATGTATGTCCTTACAGATGGCCAACAGGCACATGAAGAGATGCTCAGCATTGCTAATTATTAGAAAAATGAAAACCAGAACAAGTGAGGTACCACCACACACCAGTCAGAAAACCCACAAATAACAAGTGCTGGAGAGGGTATGGAAAAAGGGAGCCCTCCTACACTGTTGGAAGGAACGTAAGTTGGTGCCGCCACTGGAAAACAGTCTGGGGCATCCTCAAAACACGGAACAGCTGCACACGATCCAGCAAGCCCGCTCCTGGATATGTTCCCCAAGCCTCTGATCTGAAAAGATACACGCAGCCCTACGTTCGCAGCAGCACTGTTCCCCACAGGCAGGACATGGAAGCCACCTGAATGTCCATGGACAGACGAGCGGAGGAAGGATGTGGCATGCACGCACGCACAGCGGGATACTGGTTGTTGCCGTTCACTTGATCAGTCGTCTCCGACTCTGCGACCCTGCGGACTGCAGCGTGCCAGGCCTCCCTGTCCATCCCTGTCTCCTGGACTTTGCTCAGACTCATGTCCGTGGACTCGGTGATGCCATCCAACCGTCTCATCCTGTTGTCCCCGTCTCCTCCCGCCTTCAATCTTTCCCAGCATCAGGGTCTTTTCCAAGGAGTCAGCTCTTCGCATCAGGTGGCCAGAGTACTGGAGCCTCAGCTTCAGCATCAGTCCCTCCAACGAATATGCTGGGTTGATCTCCTTTAGGATGGACTGGTCTGATCTCTGCGGTCCAAGGGACTCTCAAGAGTCTTCTCCAGCACCACAAAAGGCATCAATTCTTCAGCACTCAGCTTTCTCTATCGTCTGATTCTCACATCCATACATGACTACTGGAGAAACTTTATCTTTGACTAGATGGACCTTCGTCAGCAAAGTAATGTCTTGGCTTCTTAATATGCCGTCTAGGTTGGTCATAGCTTTTCTTCCAAGGAGTAAGCGTCTTTTCATTTCATGGCTGCACTCACCATCTGCAGTGATTTTGGAGCCCAAGAAAATGAAGTCTGTCAGTGTTTCTAATGTTTCCCCGTCTATCTGCCATGAAGTGATGGCACCAGATGCCGTGATATTCATTTTCTGGATGTTGAGTTCTACAGCCAGCGGCTCTGTAGCGGGGCTGATGGAGGCCTCCTCCAAGAGGACTTGTGCCACGCGCCACGCCTGCGGCACTGCTGCTGTTGGAGGCCGTCTCTGGGGCAGGCCACTGCTGACCCGTGCCTCTGCAGGAGGCTCGCAAACAAACACTCAAAGGCAGACCTGGCTCAGTGTCTCGTGAGGGTCGCTGCTCCTTCCCCCCTGTCCTGGTGCTCACAAGGTTTTCTTCGTACCCTGCAGGCATCTCTGGTGGCATGAGGGTTGATTTTAAATGTGACTGTGCCCCTCCCACTGTCTTGTTGCAGCTTCTGCTTTGTCCTTGGTTGTAGGGTATCTCTTTTTGGTGGGTTCCAACATTCTCCTGTCAATGGTTGTTCAGCAGCTAGTTGCGATTCTGGTGTTTTTGCAGGAAAAGATGAGCCCATGTCCTTCTACTCTGCCATCTTGAAACAGAAAATCTACTGGAATACTACTCAGCCATGAAAACGACATAGGGTCGCTTGCAGCACCACGGGCGGCCTAGAAGTTACCATGCTGAGTAAGTCAGACGGAGAAAGAGAGACGTCACATAATATCAGTTACATTTGGAATCTGAAATGTGATATGAAAAAGATACAGTCTCATAGAGAACAGATTTGTGGTTGCCAGTGGGGAGGAGGGTAGGAGAGGGATGGGTTGGGAGTTTGGGATTAGCAGATGTAAACTATTATATATCGATATAAATGAATCACTTTGCTGTACACCAGAAACTAACACAACTTTATAAATCAACTATAGTTAAAAAAATGTCCTTTTTACACATGCCTGTTCCTTCCTATCTGAGATGGCGGTATAAAGACATGATGCCTCATGCTATGGCAGCCACCTTGGGCTGTGAGGTGACAAGCTTGAGGACAAAAAGTGTACATGGTGACGTTAGGAGGGAAGAGAGATGGGGGAGTCTGTGTTCCTGAAATGGTGTACTTTGTGACTTTTGATCAAGTGGGGTTGAAACTATACTGACAGTCACTGACCCCTGGGAGTTGGGTTGCTCACCTCTGAATACCTCCCAGGTGACGACACACTGCACCCCTGCAGTCTGCTCCCCACTGAGCAGCCAGAGGGATCCTTTTAGAGAAGGAGTCAAATGACGACTTGTGTGTTCCAAACTCTCCTCTGACTTCCCATCACACTAAAAACAGCAGCCAGAGGCCAGACCTCAGTCTGCCTGGCCCCGAGAGTGCCATCCCCGAGTCTGCACTCAGCGTCCTGTCTCATTATACATTCAGGTCCACTCAAGGACCGTTTCCTGAAAGTCGTCCTCCCTGCTCCTGTTCTGTTTGCGCAGCCCCGCTGCCAGTGCTCTGGTGGGGCTGACTGGCTGTTCATGCGCTGGTGGAAGGGACGCTTGACTTACCGCCTCTGTCGCTGATTCGGGAAAGGCTTCTTATTTGAACATTGTGAGGTCCAGATGAGCAAATAGTGTGTGAATCCAGGAGGACAAGGCTGGGCACAAATAAACCCTGTGTGGACAATGCCCTTGTATAAGAACGTCCGCTCCCTGAAGGCAGAGCTGGGAGCTTAGCACCTGGCATCTAATAGCTGGAGATGTTGGCTGAATAGCAAGCTCTCTTTAAACCTTTTTTGAGGGAATAGTGGAACACAGGAATCTCTGAATTGAGGTTTTGGAGCTGATTCAATGTGTGTTGATGGGAAGGTCTAGGACACGGTTGGGGGAGGAGAGGCCCAGGAGGGGGCTGTGCATTCTGAAAACCCGAAACCAGGAGTTGACAGCATCCTCTCTTGACGCCGAAGACCCTGAAATGAAGGCAGGAGAGAGCCTGGGAGTCAATGTCTTCTTGGAAGAGCCCGGTGGTCACAGCGAGGGGGAAGGGAGTGGGCGATGTGGCCGCTGGGAGGAGTGAGGTGTGGAAAACCTGGGGAACGAGGGCCTCCCTCTCCCCGCTTTGGGCGACAGCATCTCGGAGCTGGCGATGCCTCCGGGGAGCGGGGGGCGGGGGGTGTCGTTTGCGCCGCTCAGCTAACCGTCGAGGACTCTCAGCCCCGCCCAGCTCCTCGTCTCAGCTGCCCAGTCCAGCATATGGTCAGCTGCTGGCCGGGAGCGAGGCGGGAAGCGCGGAGGGCGCACACTCGCTGCCCTCGCGCAGCCGGGAGGACCCGGGGGCCGAGGCGCGGTCCCCAGGGCCGGCGGCTGGACGGGGCTAGGGGACAGGGCGGGGGCGGCCAGCTGGGGGCGGGGCGGGCGCGATCCGGGGGGGCGGGGCGGGCGCGGATTGGCTTGGCGCCGCCACGTGACCGGCCCCATATAGGGCGTGGCGCGGGCGGCGGAGTCGGGTGCGGCGGCTGCCGGCTGGGTGAGGTCTGGTGCGGGTCCGGCGGCTCCGCGGCTGCTCCGCTAGAGCGCAGGGCGCACCTCGCGCCTTCCGATCCCCGCGGGGCCGCCGGGCCGGGGGATGCGCTCAGCGCCCGGGAGCCATGGTCCGCTTCGGGGACGAGCTGGGCGGCCGCTATGGGGGCCCCGGCGGCGGGGAGCGGGCGCGGGGCGGCGGGGCCGGCGTTGCCGGCGGCCCGGGCCCCGGGGGGCTGCAGCCGGGCCAGCGGGTCCTCTACAAGCAGTCGATCGCACAGCGCGCGCGGACCATGGCGCTGTACAACCCCATCCCGGTCAAGCAGAACTGCTTCACCGTCAACCGCTCGCTCTTCGTCTTCAGCGAGGACAACGTCGTCCGCAAATACGCCAAGCGCATCACCGAGTGGCCATATCCTGCCGGGCGCCGGGCCGGGTGTGGGCCCAGGGCCTCCCGAGGTCGCGGGAACAGGGACGGGCCGCGGCTTCCGGCGTCTGCGCCTCGCGGGGTCTTGGGGGGGCGGCCTGGGCCGGGGGCCTGGGAGGGGGCCGGCCGCATGCTGCGCCCAGTGGCCATCTTCCCCGGGGCTGGAGGAGGGTGCGCCCTGGGGAGAGGCGCATCGGGTCGCTCGGCGAGGAGGGGGCGGGGCGGATTCCGGGCCCTCTCGGCGCGCCGCGTGTGCGTGCGTGTTTGTGTTTCTCTGTGTCTGTGTGTGGTCGTGGCGGCGGCGGCCACTGGAGCCGGGTGGGCGCTGGGCGGAGCCCCCTGCCCCTGAGCTCGTCCCTTCTCTCCCTCGATGCCGGCGCAGAGCGCGTGGCCAGCCTGGAGGGCACCCGAGGGCGAATCGGTGTCGGTGTAGGTGTGAGCGCCGGGTGGAGGCGAGCCCGTGCGCGCGCCTGACTGCAGGTGCCTGAGTGTGTGAGGGCAGAGCGTGAACCCGGTGCTGCGCGTGCGTGCGCTCGGGACTCTCGGTACATGGGTGTTCACGTGCCTGTCTAGGTACATGTGGCTGCGTGTCTTTAGGTAGGAGTGTGCGCCTGCGCGGGGTCCTTCCGCCACGGGCGGGGGGCTCACGGCCCCCTCCTTCGGGGAGCGGGCGTCGGGCGGAGCCGCGGAGGGAGCGCTGTCCGCGGTGCTGACGGCCTCGGGGACGTGCTGAGGGGCTGGGAGTCGGGCGGAGCTGCGGAGGGGGCGCTGTCCGCGGTGCTGACGGCCGCGGGGACGCGCTGAGGGGCTGGCGGCTGCGACTGCGGAGGCGGCCCTCGCGGCGCCCCGAGGAGGGGGGAGGATGGGGGCGGGAAGGGTGGGGTGGGCTCGGGACCTGGTCATTCTCAGCCCCTCTGGAGGCGGCCGGGCCCGGCTGCTGCACTGCGCGCTGCCGGTCTTGGCGTCCTCGCCTCTCCTCTTTGGCGCCTCCTGGCCAGTCCTTAACCCACGCACTCCGTTTGAGTACATGATTCTGGCCACCATCATCGCCAACTGTATCGTGCTGGCGCTGGAGCAGCACCTCCCAGACGGAGACAAGACGCCCATGTCTGAGCGGCTGGTGAGTGCTGTGGCGGCGGGGCCTGAGGGCGGGGCGTGCGGTGGCGGCAGCTTGTCTGATTCCGCGACTCTTCAGGACCCGTGAAGGGGCGGCTCTCTCCGACTGGGTAGTCTGGGGAGCTAACACTTCCCTCAAGGGTCAGGAGGAATGGGACAGCCCGCTCAGCCCCTGCTGGAGACCGGTGGCTCGAGGGAGGCCATTTTAGCCAGCAGCTGTTCCGCCCAGTGACACTAGCTATCCCTGCACCTAAGAAGCTAAGACGCTGGCACGTGAGAGGGGCCTTCACGGTGGCCCAGGGTCTGGAATGCCGGGCTGCCCTTTTCCCTCCAGGGCTGGGGTGGGCTTTGGCCCAGGTGCAGCCCTGGTCATCTCCCTCTGGCTCTGCCTGGGACTCCTTCCCTGTGGGCCCTTTGCTTCCCACGGGAGGCACTCCTTCCCAGGCTTTCTTCCCAAACATCCCCAAACATAGTTCTCATCTGCTCCTACCAGGAGCTCCCAGACCCCGTGTTTCCCCTGTTGAAGCACTGAGCCCACAGGAACCAGAGTGCTAGGTCAGGCATCTGGAGGGGCGGGGGCAGAGGGAGGGTGCTGCTTGAGGAGGCAAGCCCCATTCTGAAGGTGAGGCTACGTCTTCTAGCCCCCAGCATCCCAGCTGCGCTGGCCCCTCCGCCCAGGCTTGATGTGGGCTTACTGGGGCCTGAGAGACTGAGCTTCAGAGCAGGGAGAAGGAAAGCACACGCAGGGGCTGGAGAGGGAGCCTGGGGCCCGGCTGGAGAGTGCTGCAGTCCTGGGGTCCCCGAAGAAGGAGACACTTCTGGGGGGCACCAGCTGCCCAGAGGCTGAACCCTTTTCTCCACATCCTGGCGAGCGACTGCTCTTCCAAACTTCTTTCCTTTACTTCAGCAGAGATAAGCATCAATGAAGCAGAGCCTGTTCTGTGCTCGGCTTTGGCCTTCAAATTCAGGCCAAGGGGCGAAGCAGAGGAGACAGAGTAGGCTGCCCTGGGGGTGCTCTACTTCGGGTGGGCACCTCGAGAAGGCAAAGAAGTGACAGCCAGGGTGGTCAGCCAAGAGATGGGGGTTCTTGGGTCGGTTGTTTCTCCAGGCACAAGAATGGCTGAGGGGTTTCATTTGTGGGTTTGGAGGGGGAGGGTTGTGAAGGGCATCCTGACAAGAGTGGAGGGTGGTCCCCGTGGGTGACTCCTGCCCAGACATGGAGCTGGACAGGCTCACTTGCCCTCTTTGTGCCCCAGGTTCCTGCCGGTGGGGGGCCCCTGACCTGCTGTGAGCTTGGTGGTGGTGCCCATTCTGAAAGCTGGAGAAGAGGGTGAAAGTCAGAGGAAACTGGGGTTTCTGGTAGGGAGCCTCGAATGCCAGGCCACAGGGCGTGGCAGGGGTGGGGCCAGAGGGAAGCAGGCTGGGGTTGGCAGGGGCAGGGAGGCCTGTGAACGGCAGTCAGGCTCAGGCCTTCCCCCTGGGGAGCAGGCTTGAGTGGGCCAGCGAGCATCCAGCCTCACAAGTGAGGGACAGTTTGCTTTGTGGTAATGGGGTCTGTACACTTGTAAGGGTTGAGGGTTGAGCCGAATGTGCTCACCCCGGCAAGGCCTGGTGGCCCTGAGATGGATGGAGGCTGAACACAGAGGGTCTGGGGGACAGGCGCAGTGGTGGTCCAAGATCAGGCCTGGAGGCTGGGGTTGTTGCCGGGGGCTGGGAGGGGCTTCGTGGTGCAGAGGTGCCTGCCTTGGGGTGGGGCCTCCACAGCTCTGCTTCCCACCCACCCGTCAACTTCCCACATGGCCTTTAGCTGGAGCCGCTAGCTGGCAGTCTCATCCCTCCCCCGAGCCAGCCCTTGCCAAGTGTAGTCAGGGGCGGGGCTGGGAGCAAGGGGTCTGGGAAGGGGCCCCACCCCATCTCCTTGTGTTGGCCGGCTCTTCTCCCGCAAACCCAGAGTTTCTCTGAACATGTTTGCTGGGGCCCCGTGTTTATTCAGGGTAGGTGGTCGGCAGCCTCTTCTCTTGAGGAAAGGGGACCCTCTGACTAAACCAGACCAGAAGCGTTGGGGAGGGAATATCCTCGTGAGTCAGCATCAGGATGGTAAGATGGGGGAGCTGGGCTGTGGTGGACGGTCTGCTGGGGGCAGCAGCCTCTGCCGCACACTGCTACCAGCAGCCAGGGCCAGGAGGCCAGGCTGAGGGTTCCCCAGGTCGGACGTGAGAGCCCTGGAGGCCAGGCTTCTTGGGGGAGGAAGGCACAGGCAGCCCCCACAGGAGTCAGCCTGGCTCTCCCCGCCTGGGCCCTGAGGCCAGGCCTCTCCCTGGCCGAGCAGCCTCTGGGTGGCAGGTCCCACCGTCCTGAGAGCAGGACCCGCCTGCCTTCTCTTTGTCCCCTTCTGGGTCTGTGGTCTGCGCTCAGGCTGTTTCCCTTGCTGGGCCCCCTCCTGCAGTGCCCACTTGGTCCAGCTCCTGGGGTCACCTGCACAGAGGCTCTGCCTGCCCCCGTCCCCAGCGTATGATGGCCCAGTGCTCCCCAAGTCCCCACAGCCCGTCCTCATGTGCTCGGCACCAGGCAGGCCCAGGCCATCGGGGTTCTGTGCCCCCCATCCCAGTTCTGCTCTCTGTCGTCTCCACCCGGAACTGCTGTCCCCGTCACCCAGCTGGATGCCTTGCCCTCCAGAGGCTCCCTGAGGCCCACCGAGCTTGCTTGCCCCAGAACGTGCTTGTTTTGAATATCTAGCAGGTGTGTACTGAGTGAGCGAGCGGGTCCTGGGCTGTGCTCCAGGGAGCTGGGCGTGGTCCCTGCTGTGGTTCCAGCCCAGGGTGGGACCCAGGTCACGTCTGGCTGGAGTCTGGCTCTGCCTCTAACAAGCTGCGAG
Organism: Oryx dammah; assembly: GCF_014754425.2. NCBI lineage: Eukaryota > Metazoa > Chordata > Mammalia > Artiodactyla > Bovidae > Oryx > Oryx dammah. The sequence goes on from NW_024070209.1 coordinate 105,349,536, forward strand.
TCTGTGGCCCAGTTCTTGGCCTCTCTGCGCCTCAGCTCCCCCTCGGATGGGGGGATAGCAGTGCCCAGGGCCTGTGGGATGGTATAAGAGGGTTGCCCTGGCGATTGCAGGAAGCCCTCACGTGTTGTTATTGACACTATTGCTCACTCTGCGGCAGGGTGTCGGGGGAGGGAGCCCCTCCTCACGTGACTGGGTGTCACTGGCCGTGGGGATGGGGCCTCCTCTGCCCTGGGGGAGCCTGGCAGAGAGCACCGAGGCCTGTGCTGAAAGGACCATCGGGGGTGTCGTGGCAGGGCCGGGGGTCCTTGCCGGCTGCGTCCGGCGGCGCTGACTTTGCTCTGTGCTCCTAGGATGACACGGAGCCCTACTTCATCGGCATCTTCTGCTTCGAGGCCGGGATCAAGATCATCGCGCTGGGCTTCGTCTTGCACAAGGGTTCCTACCTGCGGAATGGCTGGAACGTCATGGACTTTGTGGTGGTCCTCACGGGGTAGGTGCTGGGCCTGGGGTGCCCTGTGCATGGAGTGGGTTTGGGCAGCGGTGTCCACACTGGGGGCTGGTGCTTCTCGGTGGTCCTCACGGGTGGGTGCTGGTGGACAGGCATTTTTCTTCCCCGGGAAGAGCCTGGGCTGTGATCTCGGCTGAGGGGCCGTCGAGGAGATTAGTCCTCGGCAGAGCTTGCTCGCGGAGCTGCTGGTGCTGGGTCAGGTCCGCAGGGCAGGAAGGGCACTGGGCCTGATTTTGTAAGCCCTGGGCTGCAGCCTGGCCTCTTTCGCCCCGTGATCTGGGGGCACATGTGTGCGTCCGAGCCTCCTGCATGAAGCGTCCGTGGACACGTGCTTCTGGAGCTGTGCTTCGGTGAGGCTGTGCCTCTGTAGTCACTGCTTCTGGTCCCAGGAGGCTGCTTAGTTAGTGCCCCATTCCCCACTTTCCTTCTCAGACAGACTCTAATAGTTGGCAGCTTGTGTTTCCCAAGCAATCCAGGAGATCCAGAAAGTCACCTGAGGCTGGGCTGGGGAGGGGGAGGAGCGTGGGCAGAAAGCCTCCTCAGCACAGGGCGCCAGCCTTCAGGGCCTCAGTCTCTCCACCTGCCTGATGGTATTCAGGGCCTCTGCCCTGTTCTGAGGTTGAGCTGCCATCATCCCGGCTCTGGGCTGCCCTCCACCTCTGGCTGGGGTGGGGGAAGGTGCCTGGAGTCTGCACAGCCCAGGTCCCAGAGGCCCCGCCCCAGGGCCTACAGACACTCCTCCTGGAGCCCCGTGGTCCCAGGGAGGCTTGGAGCCCCACTGTGGCCCAGAACTCTCCTTCCAAGGGCTGGGTAGCTGTGGCCAGGGCTCCAGTGCTACGTGAGAGTAAACAGACTTGGCTGCGTGGCCGCTGGGCTCCCAGTAAGACCCTCGGTGCAAGCCCCTCAGTCCCCTGCCCCATCCCCGGAGGCTGGCTCTCGGTCTGCTTGGGGTGCTGCTGGTGGCTGCAGCGGTGGCATGCCCAGCACAGGCCGGAATCGAGGTGCCTCGCTTTCGGAGGGTCTCTCCCTGGAGAGGACCGAGGGGCTGGTGGGCCTCCTGCCTCAGCTCCCCTCCTGGTCTTTGCACCTGTGGCACCAGCCTGTCATCAGCTCTGATCAGATGGGCACTACTAAAGCTGGATCTAATAGGCTGGGCAGCTTCCTAATCTGTTCCATTTTTCCTAGTGACCAAGGAGGGAGGGGAGCAGGGAGCCTTTTCTTGGGAGGCGTGCCACCCTGCCATGTGGTGCTCACCATCCACACCCGTCTGCTGGCTGAGGGCAGGCGGCCGCAGGGGCTTGTCCAGAGAGCCCTCTGAGGTCCCCCTGATGGGGCGTGGTGGCAAGTGTGGGCCCTTGGAGGGCAGGGTACGCCCTGTAGGCCACTGGGCACTGCGTGGGCTGTCGACAAATGTTACGGGCTGTTTACGTCTCTCTCCTTCTAGACCCGTGTCCCTGAGGATATGCTCATCTTATTTTTTAGAGTGTCCCCAGAGTGTAGCTCGGGGCAGGCCCCCAGGAGGGTCAGGGAGTGTCTGCTGAATTAATGGGCTACCGAAGCTCGGGTGCTGTGTGCTTGAGCCACCTGGGAGCTGGTGAGGGTGGTCGGACCGGCCTCTGGGGATGCTGTCCATGGTGCTGTTTGGGCTGCTGGGAGCATGGCAGGGAGGTCCGCACCAACCCCTTGGCAGGACCCCTGAGTCTTCGAACAAACACATCCTGATTCCAGGTTCAGGGAGCCTGGTCCCCCCATGAGGGCTGGGAGACCTCCAAGGGCAGCTGCTTTCTCTTGCCTGTTGACCACTCTTCTGGGCACAGGAGAGAATAGGATGGCTCACCTTCTGGAGCCCCAGCAGGGGGATCCCAAGGGTCCCAAGACCGCAACTGTGCCCCCAGCCTGGGCTCGGAGATGCTGGCCTCAGTCCATCTGTTTCTCCATCTCCCCCGCCTTCACAGGCGCCCCATCCCTCCCCGCCCTCGCTGTGTCTCTGTCTCCCCTTCTCTCTCTCTCTCCCTTTCTTAATCTCTTGGTCTCTGTCTCCCCATTTCTCAGCTTCTCTGTATCTCTGCTCTTTTATCTCATCTTCATCTGTTCTATTTCTTTGCCTCTCGATGTGTCTCCTTTTCAGGATTTTTGCTTTCTCTCTCTTACCCTTCCTTTGCCTTTCTCTTTCTGTTTGTTCTGTGCTTCTCGGTTGGGTCGTGAAGTCTCTGCTTTCACTGTGAGAGGAGGGCTGGGAGCTGGCACCTACGGTTTCCAGGCTCCCTCTCTCTGCACCTTGTCAGCAGGGATTGTTCTGGGCTGAGAGGGAAGCCCCAGATGGGGAAGGTGGTCTTGTGTGCCATGGGGGCTCACATGTTGCCCAGAGTCATGTGGGGGAGCTGCTCTCTGCTCTTGTTTGCAGCACCTGGGGACTCGCGATGTGTGCACGTGTGTGTACACGTGTGTATGCATGCGTGCACACATATATGCCTGCACTGCGCGTGTGTATACACACATGCGTATGTGCACACATGTGCAGCAGTGCACACACGTGCACCTGTTCACGCATGTGCAGACACACGTGCATTTACACGCGCACATGTGTGCATGCACTTTATGTGTGCATCTATTCGCACATGTGTATGTGTGCGTGTGCACAGCTGTGTGTGCACGCTTGTGTACATATGTGTATGTGTGGTGCATGATAGAAGGGGCCCTTGTCTGTTTTGGGGGGAGTGCTGGGCCTGGGGAATCCAGAGAAGAGCCTGACCCTCCTGAGCTGAGGAGCCTGTGGGTAGCCATGGGGGCATTGCTTATTACTTTCTTGTTTTTAATTGGGGTTTACTTAATTGGCACTCAGAGGGCTGGAAGCCCCGTGGTGAACAGGGAAGGCCATGTTGCCTGGTGAAGCCTGACTTGTCCCTGAGGCCAACTGGGCTTGCTTCTGCTTCTGGGGCTGGCATGTGGGCGTGAGAGGTGCCCTGGATCGGCCTGTGGCCCTACCCTGCGTTGAGGAAGCTTCTTAACCTCATACACTCGCCTGTAAACTGTGCCTGGGCACACCCTTGGCTTTGTGGGGGGAGAGCGATACAGTGCCCAGTCCTGCCCATGGAGCCGGGGAGGGGCGGTCCTGGCTAAAGTCCCCTGTCTGCACATTTCCAGCCACTTGAGCTGCCCTCGTCTGCTGCTGCCCTTGATTGTTGTTTATTCAGAGTCGGAGCTGAGGACACAGCAGTGAGCAAGACCCCCCGGTCCCTGCTCTGCGGGCTGTGTTCTCAGGGGACCTGGTCTCCCTGGCCCTTCTGTTTCCTCTAGGTGCCCAGAGGCTCAGCGAGGGCAGAGGGCACAGGCTCGTGGCCACGTCGTGGGGCCTGGAGGCGGGTGTGCGGTGGAGACAGTACAGGCTTCATGTTCCCACGTAGGAAAGGGCTTGGGGAGAACGAGGCGTGGTCTGGCCGGCTGCGGCCTGGGGTAGGCTCCGCAGTGAGGGTCCGCGCCCTCTGTTTGTTTGGTGAGAGGCCATGGCTGACGGTGTCAGTACCAGAACACAGGCGTCTCCATGGCCTTTAGAGCTCGAGATCAGACAGGACCCCCAGGGGTGGGGTCTGGAGAAGAAGCTGTCCGTGGGTGAGCCTGGGGACTCCAGAGCTGGTAGGTTGGGGCTGGCCAGCGAGGTGGGTGGGGTTGGTGTTTTAGGGAGGAGGGGCATGTCCTTCTCGAGCAGGGGTGCGGGGAGGGTGGGCCGCCGAGTGCAGCGGCAGGAAGCCTGCAGGTGAAGGGTCCTCGCGGATGGCCTGCGCGGAGGCTCCTGCAGGCTCGGAGGGCCCGTGGTGGGCACCCAGGGCAGCTCTTCCACCTTCAGGGGAGTTTTTCAGCAAAGCCGGGCAGAGAACTGGGCAGTGGTGGGAGGGAGAGGAGGGGCAGAAGGTTCTATCAGGTGGAGGCCGCAGCATGGCCCTGGAGGCAGGACAGCGGCGGTGCAGCTGGAGCGCTGGAGCGACGTCTGGGTGGACGAGGGCAGCCGGGACCCCGGAGGCCATGCTCGCCTCTCTGGGACTGCAGCACACCAGAGGTGGAGCTCAGTGCGTGTGCTGGGTATCAGATGAGAGAGCAGGGGTAGGCCGAGAGTGCTCTGCGTGCCTGTCAGCCGAGCCTAGCATGGGAAACAGGTGGTGTGCGATGGAGGGATGGGCTTGCGGGCAGAGCGAGTGAGGACGCCGCAGCACGGCCTCTCGCCTTCTCCTGGGCTCCCCTGGCTGGTCACCTTCCCTTCTCTCCACGCTGACCCTCTGGCTGGCTGCCCGTCCCCTCGTTCGTGTGGAAGGTATCTGTCGAGTGCCCTGGTTGCTAGGGACCCAGCAGTGGACCTGGAGCTGCATTTCCCGGGGACCCAGGCGACAAGCAGCCTGTCCACGTGGGTGTGAAGTGCAGTGACGAGCAGGAAGCCGGGTGGTGGGGGTGAAGTTCCCCTTCGTGGGGTTCAGGGAAGGTCCTTAAGAAGGACCTTGAGCAGAGCAGCAGGTGGGAGGGGGTTCAGGGCATCCTGAACCTGGGAGAGGACAGGGGACAAAGATGCTGGGAGGCCGTGGGGGCCGCTTGGGGCTCTGGGTGCAGGGACTGACCCGGGTGGGGTGCTGACGGTGGGGAGCAGTGCCCAGGAGGAAGTGGTGGGCTGGGGCAGAGCTGGGCTGCGGGGAACACTGCTGCTTGGCTGTCTTCAGGACACTTGCTGGCACCCCGCGTGTGGCACCCATGCGGCCTGCCTGTCCTAACTGCTGCTGTGCCCACCCCTGCACCTTTGCACTCCCCATCCCCCAGACCAGCCTTTGGTCCTGAGGGGTTGATTGCAGCTGGGAATTGGGGCAGGGTCCTCTCAGACCATGAAGACCTGGGCCCAGAGTCCCCCGCCAGTTATGGCCCAGCCTGGAGCTTCCCTTGAGGGGAGGAGAGGTCTGTCCCAGCTCTGGCAGATATCTCCCTGTGGACAGTTCTAACCACAGCATCTCATTTTACTCCAAATTAAGCTGGGATTTCTTTCCAGGACATGTAATTAGAAGTCAGGGTCTCCTATCGCTGGCCTGAGCTTCCCGCGTTGCCTAGGGAGGGACGTCTGTGTCCACGCCCTGCCCTGCCTCCCGAGCACCCGGGCTTGGCTGGGGCCGCTGCCAGAGGGCATGGGAATGTGGTCCTGGGAGGCCAGGCCCTGGGGGATACCGCCCTGGGCAAGGAGGCATCCAGCAGGTGAGGGCCAAGGTGAGCAGTGAGCCTGTGCCCACGTGTGGGAGCCAAGGGCACTGTGCCTAGCCCCAAGTGACCAGTGACACTGGGTCTGGAGGCGGACTGACCTCGGCTCATGACCTCAGGCTCTAGAGCTCGTGTTTGGGGCTGGAGCCGCCTGTGTGGGCTCTTCCTCTGTCCCGTGATGTGGTCCTACAGGCGGGGTCTCTGATGCCTGCTCAGGTTGGGGTTTGCTGGACCTTCTCTTCTATCCGCACCCGAGGCTGGGAATTGCTGGGACAGGGGAGGGGCCTGAGTTCTGACCAGTGGCCCCTGGAGCGGCAGAGGGAGGCTGCTGGGGACCCCGTCTTTAAACTCTCCCCAGGCAGCATCCCTGAGGCATTGCTGATAATTCAGAACAGGCTTGGCCGCTGTGTCTGCCTGGCTCCCAGGTGCCTGCCTCCTGCCAGTGGCCCCACTGGGCTGCCAGCCCCGTGCTGGCGCCAGAGGCAGGGGTAGGGGGTTCCCTGCCTGCCTCCGTCTGCACCCCCGCCGCTGGGTGTCCGCTGAGGGCGGCTCACTCCACTGCTCGCCTCTCAGTATCTCTTCTCCTGGTTCCCCTCCCCACTCTTCCTATGCTTTAGGATTCTTCACACCCTCCTGGAGGGCTGTGGGGAGCCAGAGCCAGGCCCTTCCTGGCTGCTGCCTGCAGATGGCAACCCGTGTGCTGAAGGAGAGCCCCCTCCGCCCAGCTCTAAGGGCCTGGTGATCCTGGCAGGACAGGGGCTGCAGGCTGCCGGCCTCGGGCCCGGAGCTCCGCTGTGCTGCGCTGCAGGGTCCTGGGTGCTGGGCCCCCGGGGATGTTGCAGCTGGTGCCAGCAGCATGCTGAGCCCGGCATGCCTCTGTAGAGGGGCGGTCGTGTCCAGCTCTTTGCAGCCCATGGACTGTAGCCTGCCAGGCTCCTCTGTCCTTGAAATTCTCCAAGCAAGAATACTGGAGTGGGTTGCCATTTCCTTCTCAGGGGATCTTCCTGACCCAGGGATTGAACCTGGGTCTCCTGCACTGCAGGCAGACAGACGCTTTGCCATCTGAGCCGCCAGGGAGGCCCGCCCTCTGCAGAGGTGGCAGGGAGCAGCTGCTCGTCTATCCGGGTACCCTGTGCCTGGTGTGCCTGCAGAGGTCACGAGAGGTCAAGTTCATGCCTGGTGGGAGTGGGAGTGTTTGCCTGTGGCCAGGGATATTCTGCAGCTGTTCAGGCGGGTGGGGCAGCTGGGCCCTGGACTCCGCCTTCCTGTTCAACTCCAGGTGCCTCCCCTCACCCCATTTCACGCTGGTGAGCCCAGAGCGGCAAATTCACAGGAGGTGAGAATGGCTGCCAACGCAGCCAACGCCAGTCCCAGTTCCTGGACTGGGGAAAGGCCGGAGAGCAGGTCCTCCTCGGCGGAGCGGTGGGGGGCCGCTGAGAGGGGCCGCTTCCTCCCCTGCCACAGCCCGCCTGAGTCACACAGACCTGGAACCTGCGGACCCCCCGCAGGCCGCCTGCGCAGGCCCCTGGGTGTGCTGTCTTCGCCCGGCTGGCCGCCCCACTGTGCCCCACTTTCTCCAGGTCTCAGCCCCTCCGGGGAGCCCCTCTCGGAGCCCGCGTCACGCCAGCTGGTGGTTCCCTCTCTGCTCCCAGAGTATCGGAGCCCGTGCACCCGGGGCTGCTGCTTTCAGCGGGATGGGATGTGGGTCTGTGTTTCTCTGCCTGGCGGCCTCTCTGCCCTGCTCCTGTCCCAGGGGCTTCCCTCCTGGCCGGCTCCACAGATGGACTTTCCCCGGCAGAACCTTCCCTTTAGCTTGGGCGCCGCACAGATGCCCGAGACGGGGGTCAGGGGCCGAAACAGCAGGTGTTCACTGTCTCACTTTGGAGGCTGGATGTCCAAGATCAAGGTGCCCGCAGGGTTGCCTTGGGTGAGGTGTCTTCCTGTCGGTAGGCGGCTGCCTCCCCGCTGTGTCTTCCCGGGCTGCTTTCTCTGTGTGTGCAGACACAGGTCTCCGTGTCTCTTCCTGTTCTATTAAATTAATCCTTTAAATTAAATTAAAGCCCATCTGTAGGGCCTGGCTTAGCCGTTTACCTCCCAAGAATCCCATCTCCAGATCCAGTCCCACTGGGAGTCGGAGCTTCAACAGAAGAATCTGGGGGGGACACAGGCTAGTCTGCAACAGGCTGCGCTCAGACTCCAGGCTCCTCTGATGAGCCTTGGTGCCCCAGTTCCCAGTGTGCAGCGAGTGTTTCGGGACTGAAATCCAGCAGGGGAGCGGGACCCCCCCTCGGCCACCCTGGGCACAGCTGGCACGTGACTGATCCCGGGCGTCCGCGTGGCTGCCAGTCTGGGCCTGCGGTGTCTGTGGTGTGCTGGACCCAGGTTAGTTCTCACTTGTCGTGGTTGGTCACCAGCCTCTGGGGTCTGACGGCAGGGACTGTGGACTGAGGTGGCTGAAGGCAGCGCTGCCCACTCCCCTGGACCCTCTGTAGGCTGGACTGGGGCAAGGGCTGGGTGAGGGCACTGCTGAGCCCATGGGGGCTCAGAGGGTGTCCTGGGTGTCCTGCAGCCTCCTGCCGGAGGGTGGGCATCCCCGAGGGGGCCTCCAGCACCACCCGCCCTCTCTGCCTGCAGCCCCTCCCCACACCTGCTGTCTGGGACCCTGGCTCTGCGAGTGCAGTGTGGGGGCAGGGAACCGGCAGGAAGCTAGAGCACCCTTCTTTCCGTCTCCTGATCAGTCCTGGCGCCTGGTGTTTCCACTGTCCAGCCCTGCAGCACAGTGACGCAGGGGCATAGCAGGGGCACGAGCGAGACCCCTGTGTGGCCAGGGTCTCGTCGCTGTGAGGTGGCTCCTTCTGTGGGGTGAGGCCCCCTGGGGTGGTGCACTCACTCCTGTGCTTCTTTGGGTCCCTGGCCTGGCAAGTGGGCAACATGGGTGCAGAGCCCTCTGGTGAAACACCAAGCAGGTGGGGCTAGAAGGGCGAGCAGACCAGGAGGGGAGAACGAAAGCTCGAAGCTGGCTCTTCCATGAAGTCTCCTAGGTATTGGCTGCTCTTCTAATGTGATTGTCCAGTGATCTTCCTGAGCTGGATACTACTGTTAACATCCCCTCGTAAAAAATTAAATATCTTATCTTGAGCTTATCACAGATTTGCAGTATGCACAGAGGGTCCTGAGGGTGCTGTCCAGCGAGGCTGTAGCATGATTCCACAACCGGAGTGTGACCCCGGCACAGTCAAGACACAGAAACTCCATCCCCAGCAGGACCCGCCCTGTTGCCCTTCTGTGCCTGCTTCCACTTTCCTCTGGCCTCACTGCCCCTTAACCCCTGATGAGCAGAATGCAGCAGCCGTGTCCATCCCCGTCACTCCACGAGCATTGACTACTGGTTAATGGAACCGTGCCTTCGGGGCTGGCTCTGCTCACCAGGGTGACTCTCTGAGGCTGGCTGAGTCACACTGTCGCACATGTCTGTACTTTGTTCCTCTTTACTGCCCATTGTCTCCCTGACTGTTCACCTGTTGAAGGACACGTGATTTGTTCCTAGCTTTTGAAATGTCAGCCACAAGACTGCTCTGCACGTCTGTGCACAGGTTTTGTGTGAAGAGAGTTTCCTGGGTGAGCGCCTAGGAGTGCCGTTACGGGCCGCACTGCAGCGCATGCCTAGTGGTTTAGGATCTTACCAGACTGTTATCCGGAGTGTCTGTGCCTGTTTACATGCCTTCACATTCCCGCCAGCAGTGTACGAATGGCCTGGCTTCTCCATATCCTTACCAGCGTTCGCTGTTGTCACCGTTTCTTACTTTAGCTATTCTGGTGGGTATGCAGTGATGTATCACGGTGGTTTGGATTTGTACCCCCCTAGTGGCCACTGACAGGAGAAGGCGATGGCGCCCCGCTCCAGCACTCTTGCCTGGAGAATCCCGTGGGCGGAAGAGCCTGGTGGGCTGCAGTCCATGGGGTTGCTAGGAGTCGGACATGCCTGAGCGACTTGACTTTCGCTTTTCACTTTCATGCATTGGAGAGGGGAATGGCAGCCCACTCCAGTGTTCTTGCCTGGAGAATCCCAGGGACGGGGGAGCCTGGTGGGCTGCCATCTATGGGGTCGCACAGAGTCGGACACGACTGAAGCGACTTAGTAGCAGCAGCGGCAGTGGCCACTGATATTGGACCTCTTTTCATGGGCTTGTCTGCCATCTGTATCTCCATTTTGGTGAAATGTCAGTTCAGGTATTCTGTTCAGGTTCTCACTGGATTGTTAGATACCAGTTGATTTCCTCCCAATCTGTAATTTTTTTTCATCCTTGTGACGGGGACTTTTGCAGAGCAAAAGCTTTAAATCATAATGAAGTCCAGTCAATCAGTCTTCCCTTTTATAGACAGGGCTTGTGGTTTTGAGTCTAAGACCTCTTTGCTAGACCTGCGTCATGAAGATTTTCTCCTGCTTTTTTTCCGTGAAAGTCTTGTGGTTCTATATTTCACATGTCAGTCTGGGATCTGTTCTTGAGTGAGCGTTTGTTTCAGGAGTGAGGCTGCTTTCAGTTGAGACTCTCTGTTGTTAGTTTTCTGCCTGCAGGTGGTATCCAGATGCTCCGGTGCCCCTTGTTGGAAAGGCTGTGAAGTGTTTCCACCACTGAAGTGTTCTGTTCCTGGGTCAGGAGTCAGCTGGCCATGTGCACACGGGTCTGCTTCTGTTCCATCGATCTGTGTCCGTCTCTCCACCAGGTTCACACTGTACTGATTACTAGAACTATTTAAGTCTCGAAATTGGGCAGACTCATCCCCCCCACTTTATTCTTTTTTAAAAAACTGTTGTGGCTCTTCTAGTTTCTTTGTTTCCATAGAAATTTTGGAATAATCTTGTCAATATATATACAAAATCTTCATAGGAGTTGTATAAAATCGGATTGTTAATTTGCAGAGAATTAGTGTCTTTACTGTGCTGAGTCTTCCAATCTGTGAACATGGTATGTCTCTTCGTTCATATGGACCTTATTGGTTTCTTTCCTCTGCATTTTGCCATTTTGGGGATTCAAGAGCTGTGTGTGTTTTGTCAGATTTACATCTAAAAGTTTTTTTTTATTTTTATGTCTGTACAAATGGTGTAATATTTAAAATTTCAGTGTTCAAATGTCCACTGCTATTGCTACGTAGAAAAGCAATACATTTTTTAATGTTATATTTGTCTTTATTTCTGTAACTTTGCTGAATGCACTTGTTAGTTTCAGGAGATTTTTTTTTTTAAAGGATTCTCTGGAGTTGTCTGTGTAGACAAGTGTGCCGTTTGCAAACGGAACAGTCTTACTTCTTCCTGCCTTCTTGTCCCTTTTTCCCTCTTACTGCATCAGCCAGGGCTCCCAGCGCTACGCTGAGGGAGAGCGTGGGCACCTTTGCCTCGCTTCCGGGGAGGAAGCGTCCCTACCGCTCCCGTGAAGCACCGTGTCTGCTGTAGAGTTCTGTTTCCCCTCGTTCAGCTGGTAAAGAATTCGCCTACAGTGCAGGAGACCTCAGTTCGATCCCTGGGTTGGGAAGATCTGCTAGAGAAAGGATAGGCTATCCACTCCAGTATTCTGGCCTGGAGAATTCCATAGACTACAGTCCATGGGGCCGCAAAGAGCTGGACACAGCTGAGCGGCTTTCACTTTCACTTTGCTGTAGGTTTTTGTAGATGCTGTTTATTAAGCTGAGGTAGCTCTTCTCTATTCCTTTTTTTCTGAGAGTTTTTGTCATGAATCAGCTTTCCTCTCGTCAATGCCTGCTGCTGCTGCTGAGTCGCTTCAGTCGTGTCCGACTCTGTGTGACCCCATAGACGGCAGCCCACCAGGCTCCCCCGTCCCTGGGATTCTCCAGGCAAGACCACTGGAGTGGGTTGCCATTTCCTTCTCCAATGCATGATAGTGAAAAGTGAAAGTGAAGTCGCTCAGTCGTATCTAACTCTTAGCAACCCCATGGACTGCAGCCTACCAGGCTCCTCCATCCATGGGATTTTCCAGGCAAGAGTACTGGAGTGGGCTGCCATTTCCTTCTCCACTTGTCAATGTCAGATTTTATCAAATGTTCTTTCTACCTTGATATGCTCACGTGACCTTTTCTTCCTCTGCCTGTTAATATGGTGAATTACAGTGATTGATTTTTGAGTGTTGAACCAGACTTACTTCCTGGAATGAACATGGTCGTGGTATGTAATCCCTTTCATATTCTGCTGAATTGCATTTGCTAACATTTTCTTAAGGGTGTCTGCATCTGTATTCATGAAGGCTATTGATCTGTCAGTTTTTTTGGCTTTGTTTTGTTCTTTTTTTTGGGTAGTCTTTGTATGGCTTTGATATCAGGATAATACAGGCTTCCAAAAATGGATTTGGAAGTGTTCCTTCCCCATTCTATTTTCTGGAAGCCATTGTGTGAAAGTGCTGTGAATTCTTCTTTAAATATTTGGTAGAATTCTACAGTGAATCCAGCTGGCCTTGAGATTTGTCTTTAGGGAGTTTTCATCTTATGGATTCAATTTCCTTAATAGTTAAAGGGATATTTGTTTGTCTATCTCCTATTGGGTAAGTTGAGGCAGTTGTATTTTCTGGGGACCTGGTCCATTAAGTCTGAATTGGCGGAACTGTGTGTGCAGAGCTGTTCACTGCAGCCCCCTCATTCTCATGAGACGTGCAGCGTCTCTAGTGACAGCCCTTGCTTCATGGCTTATATTGGTAACTTATGTCTTCTCTCTCAATCTCTCTCTCTTTTGGGAGGTTTGGGTTAGTCTGGCTAGGAGTTTGTCAGTTTTATTGATCTTTTCAAGGAAATAATTAGTTTCAATAATTAAATTTTTTTTCAATTTTACTATTTTCTGCCCTTATTTTTACTACCTCTGCATTCTGTTGGCTCTGAGTTTGTTTTGCTCTTCTTTTTCTCCATTCGGGTGGTGGGCTGAGGCCAGTGGTTTGAGGCGTTTCTCTCTCCTCGGGTGTGTGCGTGGTGTATCTTAGGGTTGCCTCTCAGCACGCTTGAGCTGAGTCTCACACATTTCAGTATGTTGCATCTTCAGTTTAATTCAGCTTCATGTGTTCTTAAACTTTCTCCAGACTTTTCTTCAATCTAAAGATTGTTTAGAAATGTGTTATTTATTTCTAAATGTTTGGAAATATTCTAGTATCTTTCTGTTACTGATTTCTAGCTTGATTCCATGTGGTCAGAGAACACACTCTGTATGATTTTGAGTATTTTAAATTTGGTAAGGTTTATTTTAGGCTCAAGGTATCGTCTATCTTTGTTTACGTTTCATGCGCACTTGGCAAGAGGATGTATATGGCTGTTTTTGTGTGGCATGTTCCATAAATGTGGATTAGATTCTGTTGAAGGTGTTAATGAGTCTTCTGTGTCCTTGCTGGTTCTCTGTCTGAGTGTTCTGTCAGTTCGCAAGGTGGGTGCTGAGGCCTCCGTTCATAGTACTGCACTTGTCTATTTTTCCTTACATTGCCATTGGTTTTTGCTTCGTGTATTTTGTGGCTCCATTGTTGAGGACACACATCAGTTATTGAGCTTCACTTTATTGCAGACAGTGCATTTTCTAAGACCTGAGGCTTGTGGTAGCACCATTCTTTCCAAAAGTGTTGGCTCTCTGTGCCTCTCTGCCACGTTTCTTCCATTTGGGGATATTTCAGACCCTCCTAAAAGATTATGGCTTGTGGAAGGCTCCTCTCCTTTCCCCTTGCCTGCGATTCGGATCGGCTTTTACAGCCCCGGGGGGCCCTCCTCCCCTGCCCCTGGCTCCGTCTCTGGGCCTGAGGGCTCTTCCCTATGTTCCCTCTCTTCTACCGTTGAGCTCATCCTCTTAGCTTTTCACATCGGCTACGGTAGTTTTCAGTTATAAAATTTCCATTTAATTCTTCTTTGTTTTGTTCAGGACGCTTTCTTCTGTCTGTTTGTTTCAAACATGTCAGTGGTTGTTTGTGGAAGGGCTGTCATGACTGCTGCAAAGTCTTTGTCAGAAAGTGGTAGGACCTCCGTTATCTCCAGGGTCAGGGTCTACCGTTGCCCTTCTCATTCAGTCTGAAGTCTTCCTGGCTTTTTGATGGATGAGGATGATTGAAGCCTGGGCATCTCCACATGTTTTTCTGAGACTCTGGTTCTTATTAACCCTGTTTTAGCTGAGTCTCTGATCCTTCTCAGTGAGGAGACAGGGTTTTCTGCTTTGTTGCTTCTTCGTGGAGTAGAAGTTCAGGTTCCCCGCTCAACCATCACTGGCAGGGCCCCTCATCTTTACAGGGAGGAGGTGACACTCTTACTTTACAGACTGGAAACTGAGAGAAGCTCAGACATTTTGCAGGAACCAGGGCAGATTCCAGCTAGACTAAGCCAAAGTCCAAGCTCGTAACCACCAGCCATCCTGACCCTTAGGGGTGCAGGAGGCATACTATCTACCCTGAAATGAAGAGTCTGATGGCAGTGGCGTGAAGGCACCCACTCCCAGGGTTTCCATGGCTGCAGTGGGTGAGACCTCCCTGGCCAGAGCTTTGCTGCAGGCGACAAAGGTGGCAGGCCTCTTTCACGCTGGACAGAGCCCTTCAGCCAGTCCAAGGGTGCAGTGCCCACGTGGGCCGTGTCCGCATGGGTGGTGGTCAGGAGGGACCGGAGAGCGTCTCTCCAGTGGTCACCCACCATGCCTCAAAGAAGCTGGGGGCCTGGAGCCCCTGATGTCCACTCTGTGTGGCCCCTACCTGCCCTCGAGCCCTAGAGGAGGGGTGGGAGGAGGTGAGAACATTTGGCTGGACTTTCCTGTACTTTGGGCACGCCCCAGCTCCTCCTCTTCCTGGGTTGTGAGCCTGGACACTTGGATGTGCCGTCTGAACCTCAGTTTCTTCCTCTGTATGATGGGACTGCCGGTGCTGACCTCCGAGTGTCCTTAGTATGAGGTAGGCAGCTGTGATGTTTCTATCTGAGTGAGTTGTGGACGTCATGTTCTCTGGCTTGGGGGCCTGCACCTGCCAGGGCTGGCCCTTCTTCAGCCTTGCCCGGAGTCTCTGTGCTTTGGAGCAGGCTCGGGGCTGCTAGTCCAGGGCCCTGTGCTTTATGTGCAGCCCAGGATGGGGCTGGAGTGGGGAGCGTGGCGGAGGCTGAGGCACCTTTGGCTGAGACCAGGAGGCTGTATCCATGGTAACTGCCTCAGCCTCCTGGGCAAGAATCAGCATCTGGAAAGTCAGTGACAAAGAAGTTCCTGGAGATGGTGCTGCCCTTGCCACATGTCTGCCCATAGCTCTGTGTCTCCCTGGGCGTGGGCCTGACCTGGAGACTGTGTGCCCGCCCAGGGTGAGCCAGGGCTGGGGCAAGCAGGTGCAAGCCTCCCTCAATGTGCTCCTGGCCTTTCCCTGGAGCCCCACCCCACCCCTCCCCCACGACAGCAGTAACAATTCCAAGGAGGCCGCGTGCCAGACCCTTCTGGCTGAGTTGTCCAAACTGCTATGTTTTGAGAGTCAGAGAGACATCCATAGCAATTGTGTGGGGTTGGCAGCCCGGGCGTCTCTGCTCTCTGTCAGACTTGATGGACTGGGGGCTTCAGGGAGGGCTCCCAGCTTGGCCTGTGGAGGGGCAGAGGTGACCCCCCGTCATACAGCGGATGTGGAAAGGCGGGGTGACCCAACACAGGCAATACGGTGAATATGCAGCTTCAGAGACCAGCTGGGGGCCCCAGAGTCTGGGCTGGCGGTGCTTGGGTCAGGGTCCGGGCCCAGGCCAACACTGCAGCGAGTGGCCCCAGGTTTCTCCCTGGCGGGGAGCCCCTGCCTCGGGTGCCTGTGAGGGGGACCCCAGGCAGGACTGGCTGGAGTGTCTGCACCACATGTTTCTGGTCGCTGCTGATCATCCACGGTCCAGGCTCCACGATGATCACGGCCCAGTGTGTCCGCAGCTCCTGCTGTCCACACCGGCTGCTTGTGTACCTGTGGGGCTGTGTGTCTGAGCGTGTGCCTTACGCCTGTGTGTCCCCAAGTCCACGCCGTGCCTCCATGCCCTGCCGTTCTGTGTGCAGGGCCATGGGCCTGCAGATTGGGCTGCAGGGGCCACAAGCTGGTGAGTGTGTGCTCAGGGGCCCGAGGCTCAGCGCCGTCACCGTGCGGCCCTTTGCATCTGGCTCCTTTCACGTAGTGCAGTATTTCTAAGGTTCACCCAGGGATCAGTTCATCTGTTCCTTTAACGTTATTTCACAAACACATGAGGTCTTTTGTGTTATCTGTGATGAACCCCCAGGCTTCACTGTCACTGAACACAAAGATGGTGTTGTCGTCGTTGTTCGGTCACTAAGTCGTGTCTGACTCTTTGTGACCCCGTGAACCGCAGCACGCCAGGCTTCCCTGCCCTTCACTATCTCCCGGAGCTTGCTCAAACTCATGTCCATTGAGTTGGTGATGCCATCCAATCACCTCATCCTCTCGCACCCCCTTCTCCTCCTACCCTCAATCTTTCCCAGCACCAGGGTCTTTTCCAATGAGTCGGCTGTTTGCATCAGGTGGCCAAAATATTGGAGCTTCAGCCTCAGCATCAGTCCTTCCAGTGAATATTCCAGGTTGATTTCCTTTAGGGTTGCTGGCTTGATGTCCTTGCTGTCCAGGAGACTCTCAAAGAGTCTTCTCCAGCGCAATTCCAAAGCATCAGTTCTTCGGCGCTCAGCCTTCTTTATGGTCCAACTCTTTAATCTCAACAGTGTGATGTTGATCTTTCAACTTTGGTTTCTTTTTTTTTTTTCATTATTTCAGTGGGGCAGATTCCCAGAGTGGACTAATTGGCTTACGCATTTTATGGCATTTTATTTTGCAAGTTGTTTCCAAGTGTCATGCGTTAGTTTACATTCCTGCCGTATGTGTGTGGCAGTGATCAGTCGTGTCTGACTGTGCCCCATGGACTGAGCCGGCCAGGTTCCCCTGTCCATGGAGTTCTCCAGGCAAGAACACCGGAGTGGGTTGCCATGCCCTCCTCCAACATCCCCACTAATTCTGTTTAAATTTGGCATCCATGCCGCCACTGCTCGGTGCTGTGTTTCTAGCCCTCTTGATGATGGACTGGGGGTGAGGCCTTGCCTTGCTGCTGTTTTGCCTTTTGTTCCGTGACTGACGGTTTGGACGTGTCTGCATGTTACTGCTTCATGTCTTCCTTTATGAGTTATGTGTGCGGATTCTTTGCTGCTTCGTTTTGGAAACTTCAGGGCTTCTTCACTAACACTGAGCATGCGTCTCCTACCAGGAGCCTTGCTGGGTGTGACCCGGAAGGGAGGCCTCCAGCTCCAAGCCCCCTCCCCCAGGCTGACCTCCTGTCTTGCTCTCCAGCATCTCCTAGAGCCCAAGACTTTGGGAATCATAGGCACCCAGAAAATGCGTATTGAATACAAAGATGTATGCTATAATCACCCTTCTGTTATTGTTGTTAATATATCATTTTTAATTAAAGTGCCTCAAAGTTATTTTATTATCTTAAACAATTTCAGTGTAGGGTACACATTCTTCTTTGCCATGTAAATAAAAATATTGATTTTCTCACTTGAAAATGCTCCTATCGGAAAGAATAAAAATGACCCATAGTCCCACCACCCTGAGATAACCACTGTTACTATTTTGAGCTTTGTCGTTCTGAGCCTTTTCTGTGTGTAGGCTTGTGAATACACGGCTGGTGTCTTGCCCTGGGGGCACAGGGTGCTCTGCTGCCTCATGGGCAGGCTGGCTCATGCAGGGCAGCACGAGGCCCCCGGGGCCGTCTGTGCGCCCTGACAGCTGAGGGTGCACAGAAGACGCGGGGCCGGCCCGTCATCTCCCTCTCGTTGACCGTTTAAGTTATTTCAAAGTTTGCTTTTATAGAAAAGACCAAAAAGCGTATACATCTGTGCCATAACTCTGACTGTTTCCTTTAGACAAATGCTTAGGAGATGGGTGACAGTTCATTTCCTCTGTGGATAACTTTCCCGTCACCTGGTTGTGCGCCCTTTTTCACGAACTGAAGTGCTCTTGCGTCTTACCCATGCTGCTTCTGTTTGGGTTTGAACCCATCTGGCCTGTGGTCCAGGAGTTGAGCTCAAAGTAATATCTCAGTGTCTCATGAAACAGGACCTTCTCTCTTTTCTTTTCTGAATATTTATTTAATATTTTGCCTATTTAATTTTCTAGATAATTTTGAAATCATGTTATTAAAGTCCAAAGAATTCTTTTGGGAGGTTGTTTCAATGATCAAGAATCTCTGAGCTGATTTGTGGAGAATCCGGTTTTAAAAGCCCACATTTTGTCCGTCTATCCAGGAGCAGCGTGTGTCTTCGTCTGTGTCCAGTTCTTGGCAAGTAAGGTCCTGCAGTCTCCTCGTGTAGGCCCTTCACGTTTTGGAGTCAGTCCTCGTGGTTCGTGTGTGAGTCCTTGAGGCTGAGGAGCTTTGCTGCATTAGGGTTCTGACCGGTCATGTCGCCGCCACCTCTGCTCGGGGGGTTGTGCTCTTGCCCTAGTCCTGGGCTTGGTCCCTACCGTTTGCTGAGGGGAGCTGAGCTTCTCTCTATTCGCTGATGGACGGTGGGCTTGCAGCCAGGATTCGATTTTCTTCGGCCTGGATTTCTCTCACTCTGATGACAGTGTCTGCAGATTGCTTTTCTGTGCCTGTGTTTTTTTTCCTTCCTATAGTTGGTCTGTGCTGCATTTTTCTTTCAAGGCTTTGTGTTACTTTCTGTTTGGAAGTTGGGGGTGGGGAGTGGGATTTGCAAACCTGCAGGAAGGGGTTCAAGGAGACACTCCTGACCAGCATCCGCCCAGCATGAGTGTGCGTCAGAGTCACCCGCAGGGTTTCCTGCGGTCTCCGTGCCGGGCCCACCCCCTGCGGTCCCGCGGCCCAGAGACGTCTCCCAGGGGCGCTGACCCTGCGGTCCTGGGGCCTGGCTCTCCCTCTCTGCACAGCTGATTGTATTCATCTGTCTTGAGTTGGAGTGCAGTGGCTTTGCAACGCTGCGTCAGCTCCTGCATCACCAGCCGCACATGTGCAGTGACCCCGTCTTCCTTGCTTTTCCTTCTCGTTTAGGTCACCTGTGAGAAACTGCTCTCAACCAACTTCCTGGAGTTTTGTCCGTGTCTTCCAGAAATAATGTTTATCTATTCTTTTCCTTATGTCTTATTCACATTCTGTTAGCCAGAACTCTTGAAATAAGATTCAATGAGATTTATGGCAATGATTCTTATTTTATTATCTGACTTAAAAGGAAATCCTCCATGATACACGAGGGTTTTTTGGTACTCTTGAGAGTGGATTTTATGCATAGAAAACTTTTAATTTCTAAAAATCAGGATTCTATTTGTTAAAGTGATGAATCCAAAATTGCAGTTCTTTTAAAGAAAATTTAGGTTCAATTTGTGACAAAACGGATGAATCTTGAAAGCATTATGTGAAGTGAAATGAATCAGACAAAGACAAATACTGTACTTATATGTGGAATCTAAAAACAAACACACCCCAAACTTATAGAAAAAGAGGTCATATTTGTGGTTCTCAGAATGAGAGGTTGGGGCAGGGGAATTGGAGTTGTTATTCTTGTAAAGTACAGTTATAGGTATGAGATAAATAAGGCCTGGGGAGTTGATGTACAGAGTGGTGACCTTGGCTCACATGAGTATATGATCTGTAAGAAAGCTGTGATCACTCACCTAAAGCCAGAAATCCTGGAATGTGAAGTTAAGTGGGCCTTAGGAAGCATTGCTATGGACAAAGCTAGTGGAGGTGATGGCATTCCAGCTGAGCTATTTCAAATCCTGAAAGATGATGCTGTGAAAGTGCTATACTCAATATGCCAGCAAATTTGGAAAACTTAGCAATGGCCACAGGACTGGGAAAGGTCAGTTTTCATTCCAATCCCAAAGAAAGGCAGTGCCAAAGAATGCTCAAACTACCACACAATTGCCCTCATCTCACACGCTAGCAAAGTGCTGCTCAAAATTCTCCAAACCGGGCTTCAACAGTATGTGAACCATGAACTCCTAGATGTTCAAGCTGGATTTAGAAAAGGGAGAGGAACCAGGGATCAAATTGCCAACATCCACTGGATCATGGAAAAAGCAAGAGAATTCCAGAAAAACATCTATTTCTGCTTTATTGACTATGCCAAAGCCTTTGACTGTCTAGATCACAGCAAACTGTGGAATATTCTGAAAGAGATGGGAATACCAGACCACCTAACCTGCCTCTTGAGAAATCTGTATGCAGGTCAGGAAGCAACAGTTAGAACTGGACATGGAACAACAGACTGGTTCCAAATAGGAAAAGGAGTACATCAAGGCTGTATATTGTCACCCTGCTTATTTAACTTCTATGCAGAGTACATCATGAGAAACACTGGGCTGGAAGAAGCACAAGCTGGAATCAAGATTGCTGGAAGGAATATCAATAACCTCAGATATGCAGATGACACTACCCTTATGGCAGAAAGTGAAGAGGAACTAAAAAGCCTCTTGATGAAAGTGAAAGAGGAAAGTGAAAAAGTTGGCTTAAAGCTCAACATTCAGAAAACGAAGATCATGGCATCTGGTCCCATCACTTCATGGCAAATAGATGGGGAAACAGTATCAGACTTTATTTTTCTGGGCCCCAAATCACTGCAGACGGTGACTGCAGCCATGAAATTAAAAGATGCTTACTCCTTGGAAGAAAAGCTATGACCAACTTAGACAGTGTATTAAAAAGAAGAGATATTACTTTGCTGACAAAGATCTGCCTAGTCAAAGCTATGGTGTTTTCAGTGGTCATGTATGGATGTGAGAGTTGGACCATTAAGAAAGCTGAGTGCCAAAGAATTGATGCTTTTGAACTGTGGTGTTGGAGAAGACTCTTGAGAGTCTCTTGAACTGCAAGGAGATCCCACCAGTCCATCCTAAAGGAGATCAGTCCTGAATATTCATTGGAAGGACTGATGCTGAAGCTGAAGTTCCAATACTTTGGCCACTTGATGTGAAGAACTGACTCATTGGAAAAGACCCTGATGCTGGGAAGGATTGAAGGCGGGAGGAGAAGGGGATGACAGAGCATGAGGTGGGTGGATGGCGTCACCAACTCAATGGACGTGGGTTTGGGTGGACTCCAGGAGTTGGTGATGGACAGGGAGGCCTGGCATGCTGCAGTCCATGGGCTCGCAAAGAGTCGGACGTGACTAAGCGACAGAACTTGAACTGAACTGAAGAAGGCTCTTGAGACAGTAGATCCTGAGAGAGAATTTTTTTCTCTTTCTCATTGTATCTACATGAGATGATGGATATTAACTAAGCTTATTGAGGTAATAATTTTACAATATATGGAAATCAAATCACTGTTCTGTATGCCTTAACTTTTATAGTGACGTATGCCAATTGTTTATCAATAAAACTGTAAAGATATTAACATTTTTAAGATTCAGCTGATGAAAATTTATGTGTATACATTTTGCAGTTCTAAAAACACTTACTTGTTTTTTAATTGAAGGCTAATTCCTTTACAGAATTTTGTTGTTTTCTCCCAAACACCAACATGAATCAGGCGTATGTATGCGTGTGCCCCCTCCCTCTGAAGCTCCCTCCTGTCTCCCTCCCCGCCCCACACCCTAGGTTGCTGCACAGCCCTTGCTTGAGCTCCCTGAGTCACACAGGAGCTTCCTGTGGGCTGGCTGTTCTGCCTCTGGTAATGCACGTTTTCATGCTACTCTTTCCATACCTCTCACCGTTCCTCCCCACCGCCCCTGCTGGGTCCATAAGTTTGTTCTCTGAGTCTGTTTCCCCATTGTTCCCCTGCAAATAAATTAATCGGTACCATCTTTCTAGATTCCATATATATGCATTCAGTTCAGTTCAGGTCAGTCGCTCGGTCGTGTCTGCCTCTTTGTGACCCCCACGGACTGCAGCACACCACTCTTCCCTGTCCTTCACCAATTCCAGAGCTTGCTCAAACTCATGTCCATTGAATTGTGATGCCACCCAACCTCCTCATCCTCTGTCGTCCCCTTCTCCTGCTTTCAGTCTTTCCCAGCATCAGGGTCTTTTCCAGTGAGTCAGCTCTTTGCATGAGGTGGCCAAAGTATTGGAGCCTCAGCTTCAGCATCAGTCCTTCCAATGAATATTCAGGACTGATCGTTAGGATGGACTGGTTGGATCTCCTTGCAGTCCAAGGGACTCTCAAGAGTCTTCTCCAACGTCACTGTTCAAAAGCATCAATTCTTTGGTGCTCAGCTTTCTTTATAGTCCAACTCTCACATCCTTACATGACTACTGGAAAAAACATAGCTTTGACTAGATGGACCTTTGTTGGCAAAGTAATGTCTTTGCTCTTTGATACCCTGTCTAGGTTGGTCATAGCTTTTCTTCCAAGGAGTAAGTGTCTTTTAATTTCATGGCTTTAGTCACCGTCTGCAGTGATTCTGGAGCCCAAAAAAATAACGTCTGACACTGTTTCCACTGTTTCCCCATCTATTTGCCATGAAGTGATGGGACCGGATGCCATGATCTTTGTTTTTTGAATGTTAAGTTTTAAGCCAACTTTTTCACTCTCCTCTTTCACTTTCATCAAGAGGCTTTTTAGCTCCTCTTCACTTTCTGCCATAAGGGTGGTGTCATCTGCATATCTGAGGTTATTGATATTTCTCCCAGCGATCTCTATTCCAGCTGGTGCTTCATCCAGCCCAGCATTTTGCATGATGTGCTCTGCATATAAGTTAAATAAGCAAGGTAACAACATACAGCCTTGACGTATTCCTTTCCCAATTTTGAACCAGTCCGTTTTTCCATGTCCAGTTCTAACTGTTGCTTCCTGACCTGCGTACAGATTTCTCAAGAGGCAGGTAAGGTGGTCTGGTATTCCCATCTCTTTCAGAATGTTCCACAGTTTGTTGTGATCCACACAGTCAAAGGGTTAGTGCAGTCAATGAAGCAGAAGTAGATGTTTTTCTGGAAATCTCTTGCCATTCTATCATCTAATGGATGTTGGCAGTTTGATCTCTGTTTCCTCTGCCTTATCTAAATCCAGCTTAGACATCTGGGAGTTCTCAGTTCAACTACTGTTGAAGCCTGGCTTGGAGAATTTTGAGCATTACTTTCTAGTGTGTGAGATGAGGGCAGTTCTGTGGTAGTCTGAGCATTCTTTGGCATTGCCTTTCTTTGGAATTGGAATGAAAACTGACCTTTTCCAGTCCTGTGGCCATTGCTGAGTTTTCCAAATTTGCTGGCATATTGAGTGCAGCACTTTCACAGCATCCTCTTTTAGAATTTGAAATAGCTCAGCTGGAATTCCATCACCTCTACTAGCTTTGTTATTAGTGATTCTTCCTAAGGCCCACTTGACGTTGCACTCCAGGATGTCTGGCTCTAGGTGAGTGATCATACCATCATGGTTATCTAGGTCAATAAGATCTTTTTTGTACAGTTCTGTTTATTCTTGCCACCACTTCTTAATATCTTTTGCTTCTGTTAGGTCCATACCGTTTCTGTCCTTTATTGTGACCATCTTTGCATGAAATGTTCCCTTGGTATCTCTAATTTTCTTGAAGAGATGTCTAGTTTTTCCCATTCTATTGTTTTCCTCTATTTCTTTGGATTGATCAGTTAGGAAGGCTTTCTTATCTCTCCTTGCTCTTCTTTGCAACTCTTCATTCAGATGGATATAGCTTTCCTTTTCTCCGTTTACTTTCACTTCTCTTCTTTTCTCAGCTATTTGTAAGGCCTCCTCAGACAACCATTTTGCCTTTTGGCATTTCTTTTTCTTGCGAATGGTTTTGATCATGGCCTCCTGTACAATGTCACGAACCTCCATCTATAGTTGTTCAGGCACTCTGTCTATCAGATCTAATCCCTTGAATCTCTTGTCACTTCCACTGTATAATCGTCAGGAATTTGATTTAGGTCATACCTGAATAGTCTAGTGGTTTTCCCTACTTTCTTCAATTTAATTCTGCATTTGGCCATAAGGAGTTCATAATCTGAGCCAGCTCTCAGCCTTGTTTTTGCTGACTGTGTAGAGGTTTTCCATCTTTGGCTGCGAAGAATATAATCAGTCTGATTCCAGTATTGACCATCTGGTGATGTCCTTTTATAGAGTCTTCTCTTGTGTGGTTGGAAGAGGGTGTTTGCTGTGACCAGTATGTTCTCTTGGCAAAACTCTGTTAGCCTTTGCCTTGCTTCATTTTGTACTCCAAGGCCAAACTTTCCTGTTACTCCAGGTATCTCTTGACTTCCTACTTTTGCATTCCAGTCTCATATGATGACAAGGACTTCTTTCTTTGGTATTAATTCTAGGTCTTGTAGGTCTTCATAGACCCATTCAACTTCAACTTCTTTGGCATTAATGTTTGGGCCGTAGACTTGTATTACTGTGATATTGAATGGTTTGCCTTGGAAATGAACAGAGATCATTCTGTCATTTTTGAGATTGCACCCAAGTACTACATTTCAGACTCTTTTGTTGACTGAGGGCAAGAAAATGGCAATAGGAGCATATTTAGCAATAATTACTTTAGATGTAAATGAATTAAATGCTCCAACCAAAAAACACAGATTGGCTGAATGGATGAAAAAACAGGACCCACATATATTTTGTCTGCAAGAAACTGACTTTAGACCTAGAGACTCATGGAGACTGAAAGTGAGAGGGTGGAAACTGCCCGCGCAACTGGGGTCAGAAGAAAGCCGGGGCCGCGGTCCTCATATCAGACAAAGTAGACCTTAAGACGAAGACTGAGGAGCGTGAAGGGGGACACGGCCTGATGTCACGGGGTCAGCCTAAGAGGAAGACAGGACAGCTTAAATGTCACGTAGGAGCACGTCAGCACAGAAGACAGACACTGACAGACAGAGAAGGGGAAGCTGGCGGTAGCACGGTAGCAGTGGGGGGCTTTAACAGCCCACTCACAGCAGCGGACAGACCATCAAAACAGAAAATTAACAAGGAAACACAAATGACACATTTTGCAATGTTTAACAATCAGTTTCAAGGAGACTCTAAGTGGGCTTTTTATTCCATTTCATATGCTTAGTTAATGTAAAGCATTTTATATTTCATTTATAAACTTATTCTAACTTGATCTTCCTAAGTACTATATATCCAGCATATTCAACTATAAATACGGTGAATCATACATTTTCTTAAATGTTTCGATACTTTTTAGAAACTTATGAAGTTTTCAACTTGAAATCATACATCTAAATCAATTTTCCCATTACACTTAAAAAATTAGAATCACAGGGCTAACGTGGTGCTAAACTCAACCCCGTTCAGCATGTTGATGTGTTCTGATAAGTAATAATACTGTAATAATAATGCAAAAGTTTGATTTTCATAAACATTTCTGTGTTTGATTCTGATTCTCCCTGGGAGTTCCGCGTTGCTGATCCACTGAGGAAGCTGTCATCTCAGAAGGAACACGGCTGACTTTTCATCCCCTGCGGCCGTGCTGCCTTTGCAGAGCACTTTCCTGGCGGTTGAGGACGGACGCTCCCCCAGCCCTGAAGCCCGAGGCAGGGCCCCTCACACGGGCTCTCAGGCTGCAGTGGGGTTGTGATTTACTCCACGGGGCTGCTACATCATTGGGTAGATTTTGTGTTCTTGTGTTTCTTCATATCATGGACATCCTTGCCTGGGTCTGAAAGTCTTAGCGCCCCTAAAATCCGAGAGCTGTTCTCCTGCCTCACGGGCCGTGACAACACCGGCGAGACCGGTGACTGTGCCGCGCGTGTCCCGGCGGCGTGGCTTCTGAGGCCATTCTTCTGACACGTCTGGGCTGTGACGACCCCGTGTGTCCTGGTGCCTGCAAGCAGGAAGCCGCAGGCCGAGGAGAGAGGCTTTTCCTTCTGTGTGGCCTATCTCCTCCTGGGAATGGCCGTGGAGCCGCTCCGCTGCCTTCTCTGGGTCGCTTATGTCTTTGAGGGTAGCTTGCCCGGGTGTCATTTTGAAGTGTGCGTTCCCCTTCCTCGCATCTCCCTGTAAGTTGGCACCTAGCTCCAGAGGTTTCTCTTAGAGAAATAAAGCATTACAGATACAACTGAAGTCTTCTGATTACAATCCCTCAACCAGTTCTCTTTATCTGTCCTTCCTTTTACCTTCCAAGGGAAACAACTCATCTGTGTTCGTTATGCAGTGCACGTGTGTGTGGACGGCAGAGGGATTCCAGCTTTTACTAAATATGTCATATCCATAAATGACATGCAGTCTTGTTTGTGTGGTTTGGATTGTATGAGTGTATGTGTGTGTTTGTGCATAGATATAGAATTGCTTCACAGCTTGCCTTTTTGCCCCTTCACATCGCTTTAGGCATTTTTGTGTCAATACCTGCAGTTTCCTTAATGTTATGTGTTCATCGCATTTCACTGCAGTCTTGGTCCATCAGCAGGGTTTTCTGTCTTCGTGTGATAAGCAGTAGGTGATTCCCGCTTTTCATTATGACAGACAAGTGCTGTGACGAACATGCCTTGTATACATTTCTGCAAACGTCTGTGTGGCACATCTAGTCTGTGTGTTCATTTAAAACTTACCTAGAAGTGGCCACATGCTCTCCCTAATGGTTCTACAGTTTTCTCTTCTGCCAGCTGAGCTGTTGTTTGGCATCACCAGCTTAACACTGTTTGCTAAGTGGAGGATGTGAACTGATATCTCTGTTCCTTTAATTTGAATTCCCCTGACTGGCAGTGGTTTTGAACATCTTTTCTCTTTTGTAATTTGCTTATGTTTCTCACAGGTGATTCGCATTTTTCATGCGAATTTATAGGAATTCTTTGTATATTTCGGAAACCAGTTCTCTGCCAGTTTTTCGTTGTGGACATTTTCCTTTCGCTCTGCATCTTTTGCAGCATAAAGCTTTTGTGGTCAGACTTATCAGTGCGCCACTTCAGGGTCGCCGTTGTTGCATGTTCTTTAGAAACCTTCCCCACCTCGTAGTTGTAGAAATGTTACCGCATGATTTTGTTTTGTTTTTCCAAAGTTTTAAAGTTTGCTTTTTGCACGTAGGACTACTTTTATTTGACAATTTAAGAAATCATGACAAAATACACATAACATAAAATTGATCATATTATTCATTTTTAAGTGTGTAGTTTGGTGGTATTAAACTTATTCACATTATCAAACAGCCATAACCTCCATCCACCTCCAGAGCTCTGTTCATCTTGGGAATGTGAAGCTCTTCCTCATTAAAGTAGCCCCGTCTCTCCCTCCATGCAGACCTTGGCAGCCACGATTCTGCTTTCTGTCTCTATGATTTTCACTGCTCTGGTTATCTCACTAAAGGGGAGTCCTGCAGTATTTGTCTTTTTGTGACTGGCTTATTTCCCTTAGCATCATATCTTCAGGGTTCACCTAAATTTCATTGTGTGTTAGAATTCCCTTCCTTTTCAAGGCTGAACGGTATTCCATCATGCGTGTATAGCATATTGCTTCTCCATTCATCCAGTGAGGACAGGAGTTCCTTCCAGGTCTCAGCTCTTGAGAATAGTGCTGTTGTGATTCTGGGTGTAACAGAGGAGTCCCTTTAAGACCCTGTTTCCGATCCTGTGGGTCACACCCAGGCGCGCAGCTGCTGGATCACACGGTGGTTCTGTTTGCAGCTTCTTGACGGGTCGCCGCAGTGACTCCACAGTGGCCACACCAGTCCCCATTCCATCCGTAATTCACAGGGTCCCAGTTTCTGCACACGCTCCCCAGCACTGTAGTCTTCTTATTTTTTTAAGTAGCAGTCATCCATAAGGAATCCACCCATAAGGGTGGACTTGGGATCTTATTATAGTTTTGATTTGCATTTCCCTAATAACTGGTGATGTTAAACACCTTTTCATGTGCTTAATGGCCATTTGTATATGTTTTTTTTTTCTTTAAGAAATAGTCATTCAAGTCCTTTGCCTATTTTTAAATTGGATATTTTTTTGTTGTCGAGTTGTAGGAGTTCTTAATATATTCTGGATATTAATCTCTGATTAGATAAATGACTTGTGAATATTTCACCCCATTCTGTAGCTTGTCTTTTCACTCCTTTGATGTACAAAAGTTTTAAATTTTATGAAATCCAATTTTTGTATTTTTTAATTGCTTGGGCTTTCGGTGTCATTTCCAAGAAATCATTGCCAAATTCAACGTCATAAAGATTTTCTCCGATATTTTCTTCTGAATGTTATCAGTTCAGTTCAGTCGCTCAGTCGTGTCCGACTCTTTGTGACCCCATGAATCGCAGCACACCAGGCCTCCCTGTCCATCACCATCTCCCGGAGTTCACTCAGACTCACAACCATCGAGCCCGTGATGCCATCCAGCCATCTCATCCTCGGTCGTCCCTGTCTCCTCCTGCCCCCAGTCCCTCCCAGCATCAGAGTCTTTTCCAATGAGTCAACTCTTCGCATGAGGTGGCCAAAGTACTGGAGTTTCAGCTTCAGCATCATTCCTCCCAAAGAAATCCCAGGGCTGGCCTCCCTCAGAATGGACTGGTTGGATCTCCTTGCAGTCCAAGGGACTCTCAAGAGTCTTCTCCAACACCACAGTTCAAAAGCATCAATTCTTCGGCGCTCAGCCTTCTTCACAGTCCAAATCTCACATCCATACATGACAACTGGGAAAACCATAGCCTTGACTAGACGGACCTTTGTTGGCAAAGTAATGTCTCTGCTTTTGAATGTGCTATCTAGGTTGGTCATAACTTTTCTTCCAAGGAGTAAGTGTCTTTTCATTTCATGGCTGCAGTCACCATCTGCAGTGATTTTGGAGCCCAAAAAATAAAGTCTGGCACTGTTTCCACTGTTACCCCATCTATTTGCCATGAAGTGATGGGACCAGATGCCATGATCTTCGTTTTCTGAATGTTGAGCTTTAAGCCAACTTTTTTGCTTTCCTCTTTCACTTTCATCAAGAGGCTTTTTAGCTCCTCTTCACTTTCTACCATAAGGGTGGTGTCATCTGCATATCTGAGGTTATTGATATTTCTCCCAGCAATCTTGATTCCAGCTTGTGTTTCTTCCAGTCCAGTATTTCTCATGATGTACTCTGCATAGAAGTTAAATAAGCAGAGTGACAATATACAGCCTTGACGGACTCCTTTTCCTATTTGGAACCAGTCTGTTGTTCCATGTCCAGTTCTAATTGTTGCTTCCTGACCTGCTACAGATTTCTCAAGAGGCAGGTCAGGTGGTCTGGTATTCCCATCTCTTTCAGAATTTTCCACAGTTTATTGTGATCCACACAGTCAAAGGCTTTGGCATAGTCAATAAAGCAGAAATAGATGTTTTTCTGGAACTCTCTTGCTTTTTCCATGATCCAGCGCATGTTGGCAATTTGATCTCTGGTTCCTCTGCCTTTTCTAAAACCAGCTTGAACATCAGGGAGTTCATGGTTCATGTATTGCTGAAGCCTGGCTTGGAGAATTTTGAGCATTACTTTACTAGCCTCTGAGATGAGTGCAATTGTGCGGTAGTTTGAGCATTCTTTGGCATTGCCTTTCTTTGGGATTGGAATGAAAACGGACCTTTTCCAGTCCTGTGGCCACTGCTGAGCTTTCCAAATTTGCTGGCGTATTGAGTGCAGCACTTTCACAGCATCATCTTTCAGGATTTGAAACAGCTCCACTGGAATTCCATTACCTCCACTGGCTTTGTTCGTAGTGATGCTTTCTAAGGCCCACTTGACTTCACATTAACATATTACATTTAGATCTTTGATCCATTTTGAGTTGCTTTTTATATATTGCATAAGATACAGGTCCAACTTAATTTTTTGCAGGAGGTTATCCAGCACAATTTGGTGAAGAGGCTTGTCTTTTCCAGACTGAATGGTCCTGGCATTCTTTTTGAAAATCAGTTGGCTGTATATTTGAGGATTTGTTTCTGGGTTATTATTCTACTGTTTGGACTGCCCAGAGTCCCTTGAGAGTCCATATAAATTCTAAGATGAGTTTTTTGTTTCTGCAAAGAATATCATTGGAACTTTGATAGGGTTTGCTATAGGTTGCTTTGGGTATTGACATCTTAACAATACTGTTTTCCAATTTATGAGTAGGGGATGTCTTTTTTCCTCTTTTAAAGTATGTTTGTTTAGCTGGCAGTGCTGGGTCTTGGGTGTGGCATGCAGGACGTCCGCTGAGGCCTGCAGGTGCTTTTGCTGCTGCTCGCGGGCTCTTTGTTAAGGTGCAGGCTTCTCTGGGTGGTGTAGGCTACAGAGTGCATGGGCTCCGCGGCCGCAGCGCGCAGCATGTGGGATCTTAGTCCCTGACCAGGGATTGAACTTGAGTCCCCTGCACTGGAAGGTGACCACCGGGAAGTCCCGATGAGTATGGGATGTCTTTGTTTCATGGTTTTGTAGTTCTTAGTGTATACAAGTCTTTCCCCTCCTTAGTTAATTTTATTCCTAAGTGTTTTATTCTTTTTGGTGCTGTTGTAAATGGATTAAAAAAATTTCCTTTTTAAGTTGTTCATTTTAAGTGTACAGCATACAACCTATTTTTCTGGGTTGACTTCATATCTTAAAACTTTGCTGAGTTCATTAGTTCTGGTAATTTTTGGTGGATTTTCTACAAATTATGATTTTCTACACATAAAATCTCGTGAGATTTTTTTTTTGGATTTCATTGAATTTGTAGATTAATTCTGGGAAAGGGGCATCTCAAGATGTCAAATTGTCTCATCTATTAATATGGTTCATCTCTATCATCCCTTTGTTCTTCAAGAAAGTTTTAGGACTTTTGTTATCAAGATATTACGTTTATTTTATTGAGCTTATTCCTAGATACTTTATAGATTTTGTTGTTAAACAATATTTTTATGGCAGCTTTATCGAGATGTACTTCACATGCCATAAAGTTCATACTTTCAACGTATATAATCCCGTGATTCTCAGTATAGTCATAGAGGTGCACAGCCATCACCGCTAATTGTGGAGCATTTTCGTTACCCAGAAAGGAGTACCGTATCCATTAGAATAAGAGCTTTTAAAATTCCTATTTTCTAATTGTAAATGGAAGTAATTTATTTTTGTTTATGTATTTGGTATTTCATAACCCTCCTAAATATTGTATATGCTTTTTTTTAGATTTTCTATGTAGAAATCACAATATCTGTGAATAAGACAGTTTGTCTCCTCCTTTCTAAAATTATATATTTTATGTCTGTTTTGTGTAATTTTACCTTGGCTAGGGCCTCCATATAATATAAATGGTATTTTTGTGTTATCTCCGAATGTGAGCAGAAATCCTCCTCATGGTTTTTATTAGATTCCTATTGTCATTTTGGGCTGTCCTGATGGCTCAGTGGATAAAGAATCCACCTGCAATTTGGGAGACCTGGGTTCGATCCCTGGGTCAGGAAGATCTCCTGTTGGAGGGCATGGCAATCCACTCCAGCATTGTTGACTGGAGAATCCAAACCGGACAGAGGAGCCTGGTGGGCTGCCGTCCACGTGGCTGCAGAGTGGGACCCTTCGGAGCGACTGAGCACAGCACGCATTGTCATTTTAAGGCGTTTTCTGATTGTCACTATTTTTATCATGAATGATACTGAAAATTTTTCAGTATTAAAAATTTTTACTGGAGGAAAACTGCTTGGCAGTGTTGTGTTGACTCCTGCTGTGCGCCGTTGTGACCCGGTCGCGTCTGCGCATCCCCTCCTCTCTCGTCTCCCCACCCACTCGCACCCCTGCCCTCGGTACTGTCTCAGAGCACCAGGCTGAGTCCCTCTGTTGCGACACCGAAATTTTATCCAGGAATTCCTCTGAAAATTTTGACGTGATTGTTTGAGTTTTGTTTTTAGTGCGGTGGATTGCATTCGTAGGCATTCCGCTGTTGAGTTATTCTTATGACAACTCGTTTGGTCATTATATGCTTACTCTCTTAAAACATGTGCCTTAGAATTTTATTTACTCTGATATTAAAATTTGTGTTCATAACTGAGATGTGTATAAATTTTTCTTGTCCTTTTCCAGTCTTTAAGAAATTTTTATTTTTTTTTAATTGAAGTTTAGTTGGCAAAGTGACTCAGTGATACACACAGGTATGTCTACTTTTTTCAGAACCCTTTCCCTTATAGGTTATTAAAAAATGCTAACTCCAGTATGCTGTGCTAAAGAGCAGCTCTTTGTTGGCCATCTATTATGTGTCTACTCGTGTGTATATGCTGACCCCAACCCCAGTCTCCCCTCCCCGCCCCCCTTCCGTAACCCTGAGTCTGTTTTCTGTGTTGCATAAAAGTTCATTTGTCTCCCTTTTTAAGATTCCTGTCTGAGTGACGTCATGTGACATTTGCATTTCTCCATTTAGTTTCCTTCACTTAGTGCGACCATCTCCAGGTCCATCCGTGTTGCTGGGAATTGAATCACGCTATTCTTCTTAGAGCCGAGTAGATTGATATTGTGTGAATACACAGCAGCTTCGTTATTCATGCATCTGTCGATGGATACCAAGGTTGCCTCCATGTCTTGCTATTGTGAGTGATGCTGCTGTGAACACTGGGGGTGCCTGTATCTTCTTGAATTATAGTTACAGTCTTGACATCAAGATTATACCTTCATCATAAAATGAGTTGGGAGCTTCTCTTGTATTTTTGTTCTTGAAACAGTTTGTATAATGTAGAATTATCTCTTCTCTGAATGTTTGTAGGGACACACTTGTAAAATTGTCTGGATCTGATATTCTGACGAGGAAACCTGAATCCAAAGTAATTCTTCTAAATGGTTTTGGAAGGCACAAAGTCTAAGATAACTCCAAGACGCTGGTCCCTGCCTGCCCCTGCGCAGTCATCTCCCCTTGAATGCGGGTAGATCCTGTGGGTGTGATGAGATATCACTCCTGTGATTGGGTTATGATTAGGTTGGCCTCTGGTGGCTCAGTGGGTAAAGCGTTTGCCTACAATGCGGGAGACCCAGGTTCAATCCCTGGGTGGGGAAGATCCCCTGGAGAAGGAAATGGCAACCCATGCCAGTATTCTTGCCTGGAAAATCCCATGGACTGAGAAGCCTGGCGGGCTACAGTCCATGGGGTCGCAAAGAGTCGGACACAACTGAGCGACTTTCCCTTCCTGAGTTAACCGGAAGGGAGATTATTTGGGTGGGACTGGCCTTATCAGATGATTTCTTTAAAGAGACTTTTCTTCCTAGAGTCAGAGTGTTTAGAAGTGTGAGAGGGACTGTTGAGGACGCAGGTGGCAAGGACCTGAGAGTGGCCTCCAAGGGCTAAGAGATGTGCCTAGGTGATACCAAGGAAAGGGCCTCTTTCCTGCTGCAAGGAAGAATACTCTTCCGATGTGCTGAAGGGGCTGGAAAGTGCCCCTTTCCTTAGTTGAGCCTCCCAGTGAGGATGGAGCTGGCCGGGCCCTTGACCTCAGCCTCATGAGGCCCACGGCAGAGCATTTAGTCACATGTGCCTGACGTCTGGCTCACAGAACGTGAGCTGATAAAGGGGTGCTGTTCCAAGTCACCAGTTGGGGATAAGTTTTTACAGAATAGAAAACTAATATAATTGTTCATGGTTTATTCAGATTTATCTGCTCCAATTACTTTTGGTAATTTGCTTTTCAGGGAGATATATCCATTTCATCCAAGTTTTAGCATCTATTGGGATAAAATCGTTGGTAACATTCTCTTGTGGTTCTAAAACCTTCTCTTGTCTGCAGTTGTGTTCCCTGTGTGTATATGCACTCATATGCACGTGTGTGTGTGTTCGTGTGTGCACACATGCATACACTCTGTGTGTGTTTATGTGTGTATCTGTGTATGTACACATGTTCACACTCTCTTTTTCTTGATTATTCTTGCCAGAAGCCTGCTTATTTTATCAGACTTTCAAGGACTCAGCTTTCTATCATTTCTCTATTTTTTATTTTCACCATGTCTTTCCATTTTCATACTTTGTCTAAATTTACTCTGCTATTCTTTTCTAAGACTCTTGAGACATAGCAATACTTGGTTTGTCAATTCTAATCTTTGAAAAATAAAGTCGATTGAGTTTATCAGTTCTCCCCGAGGCGCCGCTTGGCTTGAACCCTGCATGTGTGCTGTGTAGTGCTTTTGTTGTTGACGAGTCTGCACTTTTGGTCGTGCTCATTGTTACTTCCCTCACTAATGGTCGTGCTCATTGT
>NW_024070209.1:105383328-105426730 GCF_014754425.2 Oryx dammah
ATTGTTACTTCCCTCACTAAGGGTCGTGCTCATTGTTACTTCCCTCATTAATGGTCGTGCTCATTGTTACTTCCCTCATTAATGGTCATGCTCATTGTTACTTCTCTCATTAATGAGCTATTTAGCTGTACATTTTGAAGCTTTCTGTAAGGCAGGTTTTCTTTTAAAATGTGCTTTTATAGTAGTATTCTTTTTTATTGTTCCGTCACTCAACAACAAGTTTGTGTCTGACTCTTTGGGGCCCCACGGACTGCAGCACGCCAGCCTTCCCTGTCCTTCACCATCTCCTGGAGCTTGCTCAAACTCATGCCCATTGAGCCGGTCTTTCCATCCAACCATCCCATCCTCTGTCGTCCCCTTCTCCTCCTGCCTTCAATCTTTCCCAGCATCGGGGGCTTTTCTAATGAGTCAGCTTTTTGTATCATGTGGCCAAAGTATTGGAGCTTTAGCTTCAACATTGGTTCTTCCAGTATTTGAATATTCAGGGTTGATCTCCTTTAGGATTGACTAGTTTGATCTCCTTGCAGTCCACGGGACTCTCAAGAGTCTTCTCCAACACCACAGTTCAAAGGCACCAGTTCCTCAGTGCTCAGCCTTCTTTATGGTCCAACTCTCACATCCATACACGACTACTGGAAGAACCATAGCTTTGACAAGATGGACCTTTGTTGGCAAAGGAATGTCTCTGCTTTTTAATATGCTGGCTGGGTTTGTCATAGCTTTTCTAAGGAGCAAGTGTCTTTTAATTTCATGGCTGCAGTCGTTGTCTGCAGCGATTTTGGAGCCCCCCAGAATAAAGTCTCTCACTGTTGCCATTGCTTCCCCATGTGTTTGCCTTGAAGTGATGGGATCAGTGCCACGATCTTCGTTTTTTGAATGTTGAGTTTTAAGCTAGCTTTTTCACTCTCTTCTTTCACCTTCATCAAGAAGCTTTTTAGTTCTTCTGTACTTTCTGCCATAAGGGTGGTGTCTGCATATCTGAGGTTATTGATATTTCTCTCAGCAATCTTGATTCCAGCTTGTGCTTTATCCAGCCTGCCATTTCTCATGACGTATTCTGCATATAAGTTAAATAAGCAGGGTGACAATATATAGCCTTGATGTCTCCTTTCCCAATTTTGAACCATTCTGTTGTTCCATGTCCTGTTCTAACTGTTGCTTCTTGACCCGCATACAGGTTTCTTAGGCGGCAGGTAAGGTGGTCTGGTATTCCTGTCTTTTTCTTTTTTTTTTTTAATATAAATTTATTTATTTTAATTGGAGGCTAATTACTTTACAGTATTGTATTGGTTTTGCTGTACATCAACATGAATCCACCACAGGTATACACGTGTTCCCCATCCTGAGCCCCCCTCCCTCCTCCCTTCCCGTACCATCCCTCTGGGTTGACTCAGTGTACCAGCCCTAAGCATCCAGTATCCTGCATTGAACCTGGACTGGCAACTCGTTTCATATATGATATTATACATGTTTCAATGCCATTCCCCCAAATCATCCCACCCTCGCCCTCTCAGGACATGGAAGCAACCTAGATGTCCATTAGCAGATGAATGGATAAGAAAGCTGTGGTACATATACACAATGGAGTATTACTCAGCCATTAAAAAGAATACATTTGAATCAGTTCTAATGAGGTGGATGAAACTGGAGCCTATTATACGGAATATTCCTGTCTCTTTAAGAATATTTCAGTTTGTTGTGATCCACAAGGCTTTAGCATAGTCAGTGAAGCAGAAGTAGATGTTTTTCTGGAATTCTCTTGTTTTCTCTGTGATCCATCGGATGTTGGCAATTTGATCTCTGGTTCTGCCTTTTCTAACTCCAGCTTGGACATCTGGGAGTTCTTGGTTTGTATACTGTTGAAGCCTACCTTGGAGAATGTTGAGCATTACTTTGCTAGCATGTGAGATGAGTGCAATTGTGCGGTAGTTTGAGCATTCTTTGGCATTGCCTTTCTTTGGGATTGGAATGAAAACTGACCTTTTCCAGTCCTGTGGCCACTGCTGAGTCTTCCAAATTTGCTGGCATATTGAGTGCAGCACTTTCACAACATCATCTTTCAGGATTTGAAATAGCTCAACTGGAATTCCATCGTCTCCACTAGCTTTGTTCGTAGTGATGCTTCCTAAGGCCCACTTGACTTCACACTCCAGAATGTCTGGCTCTAGGTGAGTGATCACACCATCGTGGTTATCTGGGTCATTAAGATCTTTTGTACATTTCTGTGTATTCTTGCCACTCTTCTTAATCTGTTCTGCTTCTGTTATGCCCATACCTTTTCTGTCCTTTATTGTGCCCATCTCTGCATGAAATATTCCCATGGTATCTCTAATTCTCTTGACGAGATCACTAGTCTTTTCCATTCTAGTGTTTTCCTCTATTTCTTTGTATTGTGCACTTTGCATTTGTTGTATTATTATTTAATTGCATTAGTTTAATTGCAGAGGTGCAATAATAAAAGTCACTAATTTTTTGAAATTTGCTGAGGCTTCTTTTGTGATGTAGAATATTTTCAAAGCTATTCCTGTGTACTCTAAAAATATATATTTTCTATTTTTTAGGAACTCATTTTCATAGAAAACTAGATAGATTGTAGTTGATAGATAGGTAGATAGACAGATAAAGTATATGGAAGATACAGAAGTCAGACGATAAAATGATCAAGAAGCTAATTCTGGTGGAATCGTGCACAGCATTACTGCATTTTGGTGTTCAGTCCTTCAGATTCTGTTGAGAGCTTTGCAAGAATCTTCCACCAAGTTGGAGGAGTTTTCATTTTTTCTTTCTTTGTTTTGATTTTATGATGTTGGATGCATAAAAATTAATGATAATCACATTCCCTGGTATAATTTTGCTTTCATTATTATGTATTATATCTCTCTTTAGTCTGAATATTGTTAATATTGTTTTTAAATTATATTTTTTCTTTAGTATTATATATCAGCTTTGTTTCCTATACCATTTACCTAGTATATACTTTCTAAAATCTGCTT
The DNA here is from genome assembly GCF_014754425.2 of Oryx dammah. Taxonomy (NCBI): domain Eukaryota; kingdom Metazoa; phylum Chordata; class Mammalia; order Artiodactyla; family Bovidae; genus Oryx; species Oryx dammah. The sequence goes on from NW_024070209.1 coordinate 105,386,322, forward strand.
ATTTTCAACATTTCTCTATTATTTTCAGGTATGTCTTTTGTAAGTAGCATATGTTTGGACTTTCAAAAGCCCCAATCTAATAATCTGTGATTTAATAAGAAATTAAAATTCATTTATATATCTTATGATATATTTGGACTTAATTCTAATGCCTTATATTTTCTTTTATCTTCCTTCTTAGCCTTTTTTGAGGAGTCTTTGTCTGATTTCTGTAATTTGACTAAAAACATGTTCTGTATTATCTATTTCCTACACACCTTCCCCCTACACCCCCGCTGGTTCTGAAATAGACTGTAATTCTATCCATTTACTAGGTATCCTTAAATTTTATTTTTAATTTATTGTTACAATTATTTTTGATGTGGACCATTTTTTTAGTCTTTATTGAATTTGTTACAATGTGGCTTCTGCTTTATGTTTTGTTTTTTTGGCCACAAAGATCTTAACTCCCTGACCAGGGGTCAAACCTGCACCCTCTGCATTGGAAGCTGAAGTCTTAACCACTGGACTACCAGGAAAGCCCCTTAACACTTTGAAGATAGATCCATAGCTATACATGAGTCTGCACCTCCCAGGTGGCTCAGTGGTAGAATCCGCCTGCCAAGAAGGAGACATGGGTTCAGTCCCCAGGCTGGGAAGATGCCCCGGAGGAGGAAATGGCAAACCATTCCAGTACTCTTGCCTGGGAAATCCCATGGACAGAGGAACCGGGTGGGCTACGGTTCATAGGGTTGCAAAGAGTCAGACACGACCGGCTGACTGAGCACGCCCACACACATTTGTTTCACATGGAGGACAGACAGTTGTAGCCCAACTGCCTCGCAACCTGTGCTTATAAATAAAATTTTATTGGAACACAGTCTTGTCCACTCATTTACATGTTATCTCATGCTACCTGGCAGAGCTGAGTGGTTGTCACAGAGATCTTACGACTCACAAAGTCTGAATTTTTACTACCGGCCCTTTTCAGAAAACGCTTGCCACCCTCTGGCCTGACGCAGTGACGAGCGGTCTCCCCTCTGTGACATGAGCTGATCAACTGTAAACGGACCTACCCCTTCTGTAAATAGCTTCGTTGTTGCCTAGGGTGGTAGTTTTGTGTGTAGAAAATAGTGAAAAATTGGACGTCATACTTTTAAAAATCAGTGAGTAATGAATTACTTAAAAATTATTTTCTGTGCCCACCATTGTTCTGGTATACTGTGCTTTCCCTTTGGGTTCAGTTCCTGTGTAGTTTTACTGAGGCTCCGGAGTGATGCCTTACGGTATCCATGAAAATATGTTTGTTTTGCCGTCTCTCTTCTCTCGCAGTTCAGCTAGTCACAAGGGTCTCAGATGGCGGTGATTTTCCTGCTGCGTTTTGAAGGTGATGCTTAATTGTCTTTTAGGGTATTTCCCTCCCTCCCTCTCTCTCTCTCTTTTTGTCCTGAGGTGACGTTTTCTCTCCTTTTAACCTTCACTCACCCTAGGTGCTTCATCTTTCTTTCTGGAGCCTTTAATACTTTCTTTTTATGCTTGATGTCTGTAGTTAGTCACACCATTTCTAGTTGGATGCATTTTACTTATCTGATTGTACCCCTCAGTTCAGTTCAGTCGCTTAGTCGTATCCGACTCTTTGCGACCCCATGAATCGCAGCACACCAGGCCTCCCTGTCCATCACCAACTCCTGGAGTTCACTCAGGCTCACGTCCATCGAGCCCGTGATGCCATCCAGCCATCTCATCCTCGGTCGTCCCCTTCTCCTCCTGCCCCCAATCCCTCCCAGCATCAGGGTCTTTTCCAATGAGTCAGCTCTTCGCATGAGGTGGCCAAAGTACTGGAGTTTCAGCTTCAGCATCATTCCTTCCAAAGAAATCCCAGGGCTGATCGCCTTCAGAATGGACTGGTTGGATCTCCTTGCAGTCCAAGGGACTCTCAAGAGTCTTCTCCAACACCACAGTTCAAAAGCATCAATTCTTCAGCACTCAGCCTTCTTCACAGTCCAACTCTCACATCCATACATGACCACAGGAAAAACCATAGCCTTGACTAGATGGACCTTTGTTGGCAAAGTAATGTCTTTGCTTTTGAATATGCTGTCTAGGTTGGTCATAACTTTTCTTCCAAGGAGTAGTGTCTTTTCATTTCATGGCTGCAATCACCATCTGCAGTGTTTTTGGAGCCCCCCAAAATAAAGTCTGACACTATTTCTACTGTTTCCCCATCTATTTCCCATGAAGTGATGGGACCAGATGCCATGATCTTTGTTTTCTGAATGTTGAGCTTTAAGCCAACTTTTTCACTCTTCTCTTTCACTTTCATCAAGAGGCTTTTTAGCTCCTCTTCACTTTCTGCCATAAGGGTGGTGTCATCTGCATATCTGAGGTTATTGATATTTCTCCCGGCAATCTTGATTCCAGCTTGTGTTTCTTCCAGTCCAGTATTTCTCATGATGTACTCTGCATAGAAGTTAAATAAGCAGAGTGACAATATACAGCCTTGATGTACTCCCTTTCCTATTTGGAACCAGTCTGTTGTTCCATGTTCAGTTCTAACTGCTGCTTCTTGACCTGCATACAGATTTCTCAAGAGGCAGGTCAGGTGGTCTGGTATTCCCATCTCTTTCAGAATTTTCCACAGTTTATTGTGATCCACACAGTCAAAGGCTTTGGCATAGTCAACAAAGCAGAAATAGATGTTTTTCTGGAACTCTCTTGCTTTTTCCATGCTCCAGCGCATGTTGGCAATTTGATCCCTGGTTCCTCTGCCTTTTCTAAAACCAGCGTGAACATCAGGGAGTTCATGGTTCATGTATTGCTGAAGCCTGGCTTGGAGAATTTTGAGCATTACTTTACTAGCCTCTGAGATGAGTGCAACTGTGCGGTAGTTTGAGCATTCTTTGGCATTGCCTTTCTTTGGGATTGGAATGAAAACTGACCTTTTCCAGTCCTGTGGCCACCGATGAGTTTTCCAAATTTGCTGGCATATTGAGTGCAGCACTTTCACAGCATCATCTTTCAGGATTTGAAACAGCTCAACTGGAATTCCATCACCTCTACTAGCTTTGTTCGTAGTGATGCTTTCTAAGGCCCACTTGACTTCACATTCCAGGATGTCTGGCTCTAGATGAGTGATCACACCATCATGATTATCTGGGTCATGAAGATCTTTTTTGTACAGTTCTTCTGTGTATTCTTGCCACCTCTTCTTAATATCTTCTGCTTCTGTTAGGTCCATACCATTTCTGTCCTTTATCGAGCCCATCTTTGCATGAAATGTTCCCTTGGTATCTCTAATTTTCTTGAAGAGATCTCTAGTCTTTCGCATTCTGTTGTTTTCCTCTCTTTCTTTGCATTGATCACTGAAGAAGGCTTTCTTATCTCTTGCTATTCTTTGGAACTCTGCATTCAGATGCTTATATCTTTCCTTTTCTCCTTTGCTTTTCCCTTTTCTTTTCACAGCTATTTGTTTGGCCTCCCCAGACAGCCATTTTGCTTTTTTGCATTTCTTTTCCATGGGGATGGTCTTGATCCCTGTCTCCTGTACAGTGTCACGAACCTCATTCCATAGTTCATCAGGCACTCTATCTATCAGATCTAGGCCCTTAAATCTATTTCTCACTTCCACTGTATAATCATAAGGGATTTAATTTAGGTCATACCTGAATGGTCTAGTTGTTTTTCCTACTTTCTTCAATTTAAGTCTGAATTTGGTAATAAGGAGTTCATGATCTGAGCCACAGTCAGCTCCTGGTCTTGTTTTTGTTGACTGTATAGAGCTTCTCCATCTTTGGCTGCAGAGAATATAATCAATCTGATTTTGGTGTTGACCATCTGGTGATGTCCATGTGTAGAGTCTTCTCTTGTGTTGTTGGAAGAGGGTGTTTCCTATGACCAGTGCATTTTCTTTGCAAAACTCTATTAGTCTTTGCCCTGCTTCATTCCGTATTCCAAGCCCAAATTTTCCTGTTACTCCAGGTGTTTCTTCACTTCCTACTTTTGCATTCCAGTCCCCTATAATGAAAAGGACATCTTTTTTGAATTTGAGAAATCAAGTCTTTAATTCTGGAAGTTTCTCATCTGTTATCTCTTCAAATGTTGCTTCTTCACCACATTCCCTCTATTCTCTTTTTCTGGAACCCACATGTGATGTGTGTTAGGTATATGGTCTAGCCTCCTTATAATTTCATTTCTTCCATTTTTTTCTTATCTTTCTGTTGTTTGTGAGTGATTCCTTAGTACTGTTTCCTAAACCATTAATACTCTCCAACTATGTTTCCAGCTTAGAGTATGATTATTATTCATATTATTTAAATAAATATTTATTTTTTTCCAGAAGTTACAGCTCTTATCTTCCAGTAGTTGAATATCCCTCTTAGTATTGGATTTTCTCATGTGCTATGGAATTTTGGTTTGAATAGATTTTCCTGTTGCCCTTCTTTTCTTTCCCCCCTACCATTTCATCTTATTTTACCCCAGCTGCATCTCAAATGTTAATCCTTACTGCTGTGTCTCTAGAGTTGGGGGCAGAGGGGCAGGCAACAATGCTTTTTCACTGAGAGTCCAAGACTTTTTAAAGGTAGAGTCAACAGGATTGTTAGTGAGTTGGATGTGGAGTGTAAGAGAGAGAGAGGAGTCAGGTAGGAAGCCTTGGTTCTGGCTTATGTAACAGTTGACTAGTGCTATTCACAGAGAGGGGGGGACACTGTGGGAGAAGCAAGGCTGGGAGAAAGAACAAACAGTTCTCTAGTTGCCATCATGAAACAACCCTGAACTTAAAAATAACACATGCTTTAATATTCACATTAAAGTTTTAAAAAATATTCTTTCGTTTTATTAATGTGTGATATGCTTTTTTTGCTATCCAAGTGGAAATGTTGAAAAAAGCAAATGGATGGACATATAAACCCAGAGTTCCAGATTTGAGTTCCAGATATAAATTAGGGAGTAATAAGCTTTCGGTGGTATTCAAAGCTATTGGGTGGATTCTGAATGGTGAGCCCTGACGTGTTCAAGTTTTCAGTCTGGTAGAGGGGGCAGAGCTGACAAAGGGACTCCCAGGGTGTCAAGAAGAAAATGAGGGAGCTGGCCAGTGGGCAAGAGAAGAAACCATTTATAGGAGACTTAACTAGTGATATTGGCAAGAAGGCTTGACAGAACATTTTAGTGGAATGGTGGGAGTGAGAATGTCGTTGGACCAAGCTGAAGAGAGGCTGAAGGGTTAACAGTGGGAGACTAAGGACTGACACTGAGTGAGTTTTGGAGTGAAGGGAGCAGAGAAGTTTGCTGGGGTAGGAGGCAGATACGGGACTTTCTGTTTTCAGATGGGAGACATGGGGGGCACGCTTTTACGCTGATGGGGCTTTCTGAGCCCTCTGTTGCCTTCTCCACCCTTCGTTCCTGTGCTGTCCTGTGGTAGAGCGCGGAGAGGGCCCTGTGGCATCTGTTCAGAAGTTCCTCAAGCTCACTCTTCTGCTCCCAGTATCACCATCGCTCATGAGGCACTTGGAGTGCAGCTGGGGTTGCCTGGGGACATGGTTCAGGCTAGGACTCATTTCAAGGACAGACTCAAGGCCGGACCAGGGACCAGAGTTCTCTCAGGGGTGATGCCCGGAAGGATGGTCATGATGGTAAAATCCATCACTGGCATTACTGGCGAGGATGTCTGAATGCAGTTCCTGGCCTCCCCTGCCTGGTACTCTGGTGCTTGGACAGCGTGGGACACAGGCATGAAGATGTCACCGCTCTTGGAGGACAGGACGTGGGTGGTGGGAGGGGCGTGCCCTCTTCTCAACACCATGCGGAAGCCCTTACTTCCCGCTTGTCTTTGTTCCTGCCAGGATCCTCGCCACAGCTGGCACTGACTTTGACCTGCGAACGCTGCGGGCTGTGCGTGTGCTGAGGCCCCTGAAGCTGGTGTCTGGGATTCCAAGTGAGTCTGGCAAAAGCAATCAGGCCCAGCCTACCTGGACACTGACCTTGTCCCCTACCCCCACCACAGCCACAGCGAGGCCCTGACCTCTGGACCCTCTGGTGACTCTGAGCTTGCCACCCTTAGCCCCAGGGAACCAGGCTTGAAGAAGGCAGAAACGGCCCTTCTCCATTCTCTCCCATTTCCTTGAAAGACTAGAGGGTAACCTGGCTTCCTACGTGGAGGCTTTGCTCCTCTCACACCCTTCGCTGTATTTCCAGCTCCTTGCTTCCTTTCCTGGGGTTAAAGGGCAGATGAGAGATGAACGAGGAGGTGGGGCAGGGGGCACAGTCAGAGGTTGCAAGGGGCATCTGTCCTGGCTCAGGCCAGGCAGGGCTGTCAAGACCTGAGGCCCGGTTAAGACGTGTTCCAGGACTGGGTGGCTTAAGAGGCCATATGAGGGCAGAGGGTGGCCAGGTTGCCTTGAGAGTGGTGACCGCCTGGGCCCATGTTCCTCCGGGCCAGTGGGAGTTTGGATTTCCTTCAGGGCCCAGGTGGCAGGCCCAGAACTGCGTCACCTGAGCCCACTGCAAGGAAGCCTGCTGGTCAGCTCCCTGTACTGCCCCAAGACCCTGCCAGGAAGAAGTTCAGGCCTGTACCCAGGAGCGAGTTCAAGGCTGGAAGTGGGGACTGTTCCCCCGGCCTGGACATACTCATGCCCTACACTCAGTGGTAAAACCCTCCTTAGGAGTAGGCCCCCTGCTTTCCTTTCCCTCAGGAGTGAGTCTGTCAGGAACCCTTAGTTTTCATTCCCAGCATCCCCTCCACTTAGTTCCCATGATCCCCTGCTCTTCCCTTCCAGCACCCCCTGTTCTTCATTCCCAGAATCCCCTGCTCTGAGCTCCCAGGATGCCCTGCTCTCCCTCCCAGGATGCCCTGCTTTCAGCTCCCAGGAGTGCCTCCTCTTTCCTATCAGGACGCTCCGCTTTTGCTCCACCCTGAGCCCTCCACAGACTCAGAGTTCTCGTCAGTACTTCCTACTGATACCCCCACACACCGTCCCTCCCTCTAACTGGGACTCTGCTCAGTCCACTTCCGCATGAGACCCCTGTGCTTTGTCCCCCACCTCCAGGACGCTCAGCTCTACGCCGTGGAGGCACTCACTGTTCTGTCCTGCTTCCCCACCACTCCCTGTCTGTCCCCTGCTTGGAGGGCCCAGCTCCGTCCTTTGGCCCCGTGAACACTCATTGCTCCACGCTTGGCCCAGGACTCTCAGCCCTGCCCGCCCGGGCTCTTGCCGTTCTGTCCACAGCCCAGTCCTCTCCCTGCTCTGCCCACTGTGCTCCTGACCCGCCTGCTTCACCTGCTCTGCCCAGGTTTGCAGGTGGTGCTCAAGTCCATCATGAAGGCCATGGTCCCGCTCCTGCAGATCGGGCTGCTTCTCTTTTTCGCCATCCTCATGTTCGCCATCATCGGCCTCGAGTTCTACATGGGCAAATTCCACAAGGCTTGTTTCCCCAACAGCACAGGTGAGGCCTGGAAGTACCTGTTGGACCCAGAGGAGGACCACAGACTCATTCATCCTGGAGAGACTCATTGTTCTGGGCGCTGAGGGGGCCTTCTAGGTGCTAGACAGAGGAAGTGGACACAGGCAAGAATCTGATAAACGCAAACACGAAGTAATTACAGAAGTTACTGTAGTAACTTCTAGGAGGGAAACAAGAAAGGTATCTGAAATAGAATGATTTGGGGGCCTGTTTCACAGAGAGTAGCCTGGGAAGGCCTCTCTGTCAGGGTGATAGTTGGACAGCGGCCTGAGTGTGGTGAGAGGGAGCCCATTCAGCAGCCTGCCAGAAGCTCTGGTTACAAGGACGAGTAAGTGAAAGGCCAGAGTGAGAAGCAGTGAGTGCAGGGGTATCCTGTGCCTTCAGGCCATGGTAGGGCTCTGAATCTCATCCCTAGAGAAGTGCGAGGACAGTGGGGCCTTGAGTGGGCACTGGTACCCTCGGACTGTTCGGGCTGCTCTGGGGAGGCAGATCGCACAGGGGAGAGGCCGAGAGTCGAGTCTCAGTCCAGGAGAGGTGGGGGGAGGCTGGGGCCGGGCTGTTGGCAGTTGGTATTGTCTTAGTCACTAAGTTGTGTCTGACTCCTTGTGACCCCAAGAACTGTAGCCCGCCAGGCTCCTCTGTCCACGGGATTTCCCAGGCAAGAATACTGGAGTGGGTTGCCATTTCCTTCTTTAGGGGATCTTTCCAGACCAGGGATTGGACCCATGCCTCCCGCACTGGCGGGCACATCCGTTGCCGCTGAGCCCTGGGGAGCCTGTGCAGCTCTTAGCGTCTGTCATGCTCTGGGCCTCTGCTGCAGCGTGGCCTGCTGGGCCATCTGGGCTTTCTGGGCAGTTGTGTGTGGAGTAAGAGAAAGTGAAGAGTTAAGGGTGACACAAAGGTTTGTGTCTTGAGCTACAAACACATTAAAGGAGAAAACCTGTATGATCCTCTCAATAGAGGCAGGAAAAGTTTTTATTAAAGTTTGAATCATTCATAATTTTAAAAACCCTCTTAATCAAACTGGAAATAAGGGGAATTTTCTTAAACTTCCTAAAACTCCCTTCAGACATCACACTTTGTCATCAGTCTTGAGAGCTCTTCCTTTGAAGTAGAAAATGAGATAAGGCACACACGGTCACTTCTGATCCATGTAGCCTTGGTGGTTGTGGCCAGTGATGTGAGGCAAGAAAAAGAACAAAAACTCTAAGAAGAATATGAAAGGAGGAAATAAAACTCATTATTCACAGAGAATACAATTGTCTACAAATAGACAAACAATGACTTCCTGGTTTTCTTTATGAGCATATATTAAGATAATTGGAAGGAAAGGAATATTGCCTTCTAAATCTGGGAATATTTGCTTCCCATCCTAGCTATTCCTAAAAATTTCCCCGATCCTGGTAGGAGAGCTTTTCCATGTGTTGTTATGCATTTTTTAAGAATCGTTTTTTCTTTAGGTTTTGGGAGGGAGGGATTAGCATGAACTGCTTGCCTCCTTATTCCAGAGGTTAGCTCCGGTTTTCTGTGATTTCTTTAACATCTCTTGTGTGGCTCCTGGCTGCCAGCAAGAGTGCGTCCCCTTTGCTGGGACCAGTGCCAGGAGACCTGGGCCCTGAGGCCCAGCCGTGCCCTGGGCCTGTGTTGGTCAACCTGCCTGAAGAGCCCCGGGGAGGCAGGGCTCCGTCCAGCTTGGTTCTGGCTCCAGAGTGACGAGACCTACGTGTTGGGGAAGTCTGGGTGGAGGTTTGGCTGTGGGACAGTTGGGGCGGTGGCGATAGGACGAGGAGGAGGTTAGGAGCTGGTTGTTGTTGATTTTAAGGTGAACGAGTTCTCAGCGTGTCTACATAGTGATGGGCAGTTTCTGTGGGGGAAGGAGAGGGTGACCAGCTATTCCTGAGAGGGTGGGTCTGAGGGTGGGGCTGAGGATGGAGGCAGGGCAGGCGCAGGGGTGGCAGGAGGCAGTTTCCCTTGGTGCCTGATCCCTTTCTCCCGTGATGAGGTCTCTGGGCCCCGCAGTCCCAGCAGGGGCGGAGAGCTCGGTGCTCCTCAGCGCAGCCCTGCCTGCTCCTCTCCTCGCAGACGCAGATCCGGTGGGCGACTTCCCGTGCGGCAGGGAGGCCCCGGCGCGGCTGTGCGAGGGCGACGCTGAGTGCCGGGAGTACTGGGCGGGCCCCAACTTCGGCATCACCAACTTCGACAACATCCTGTTCGCTGTCCTGACGGTGTTCCAGTGCATTACCATGGAGGGCTGGACCGACATCCTCTACAGCGTGAGTCGGGCTTGGTCCAGGGGCTCCTGGGCCTCTCTGGGGCGAGGCTTCTGTCCAGCCCCTGGCTGCCTTCTCCCCCCAGGATGGAACACAGGCTGCTTTGGGCAGCTTCCCTGCAGGGCCACTGGCCTGGGTTCTGGAGTCTCCAGGCAACTTCTGTTTTGAAAGTGAAGGTGAGGGCTGGGTGGCGAAGGATAGAAAAAACAATTCCAGAGAAGGTGGACCTGCCGCAGCTGGTGACGAGAGCCCTGCATGCAGGCGTGGGAGTGAGGCTTGGAGAAGCTAGTTAACTCGTTCTGGGCTTGAGGCAGCAGGCTGCTGTCTCGTGAACAGGAGGAGCAGGGCTGAGGTGCAGGGAGGGTGCACTGATTGTGCCAGGGTCCTGGGGGTGGGAAGTGGGGTCTGGGGGATCCTGGGCGTGGGAAGTGGGGTCTGGCGGTCCTGGGATGGGAACCAGGGTCCTGGGGGTGGGAAGTGGGGTCTGGGGGTCCTGGGATGGGAGCCAGGGTCCTGGGGGTGGGAACTGTGTTGTACACCTTTGCTTGCTCCCCTCTGAGTCTCCCTCCTGCTCTCCTGCTCGCCCTCCGCGTCTTCCCTGTCGTTAGGACTCTAGTCCAGCCCACAGTGTAAGGTGGTCTGGGGGTTGGTGCTTGTGGACAGAAGCTGGGTATAAGGCCCTCTGGGGCTTCCTGATGACCTGTCTCCCCTCCACCTGAGGCTCTTCTTGGGGACTCCTGGGTAGCTCTCGGTGTCTTTTTTTATGTGATGACCCCTCACCCCCACAGAGCTACCCTCTAGAGTCTTGTGAGTGTGGGCATGAGAACAGTTAACTTAGAGGAAATGGAGAAAGACAGTGCATTTGAAAGAGGAATTTTGGAAGGTCTGGCTGGTGGATTGCTGTGTTTTGGTAGCTAGAGGGTATGTTGTGCCTGGGAGCTGCGGAGGGGACTTTGTGGAGTGCGAGGTACTTCACTTTGAACCTGTCACTTGTGCACTGGGGATGGGGCTTGGGCCGCCAGCCTCTGGAGTAGCCACGTGCTTCTGGCATGAACAAGGATGGGAGGGACAGGCTGGAATCCTCTGCTCTGAGACTCGTCTTAGAGTTCATGGAGACTTGGTGGGTCTCAGGGCTGAACATCTGGCAGTGCTTGGTAAGTGCCGGCTGGGCAGGAAGGTGGCAGAGGGTGAGTTATGGAAGAGCTGGCCCGAGGTCCACTGAGCCAGAGCCCTCCTCGGAGACGGAGTTGTGTCTGATGCCAGGCTTGGTTTGATCAAGGGAGAAACAGACAAGGGCAGTGATGAGGAGCTTGGCCGTGCTTTCCCTGCAGCCAATCCAGGAACAATTTCCACAAAGACAAACCCTAAAAATAGCTGGAGATGGCACATCCCCGCCAGCCCCACTGAGCGGGGCACTGTGTGAGCCGTGGGGCTTGGCCACTGCCCAGGTGGCTCAGCGTGGTGCGCCTGTGCCCCCAGAGGCGGGGTGGGTGGGAGGTGCTGGTCGGGAAGGGCCACAGACGCTCCCCTGACACGTGTTTCCAGGGGGCACGCTGGGTGCAGACGCTGCAGGCACGGTGGCGGCAGGAGGCTTTCGACAAATAATGCCAGTCAGTAACGGCAAGTTCTGCGACGGGAGCGGGAGGATGAGGGGCAGGGTGGCAGGTCGGGGGCGCTGGGAAAGCAAGATCTGTGGGGTCGGGGAGCCAGACACGCAGAGCCTGCGGGACAGTGCTGGGGAGTCTGCAGGGCACCGGCGTGCCGTGCAGGGTGTGGGCCGTGAGCCTGGTGCCCGGAGCCCGTGGCTGGGAACGCCGAGTCTGCTCCACACGGAGGGGTTACGGGGCCAGTAGCTGGAGAGCAGACGGGCTTTGTTCTCTTCTGTCCGCACCGGGGGTTGAACCCAGGTCCTCGGCAGTGGAAGCGCAGAGCCCTCACTGCCCCGCCAGGAAGTCCCCGGCCAGCACGCGTGAGGCGCTCTCTGGCGGGAGGGGCTGTCTCCCCGCTGCCCAGGGCCGGGCGCTCGTGGCTGCCTCTGGCTGCGGAGGCGCGGGCGCGGGTGGCGGGCAGGGCCCCGTCTTGAGGAGAAGCGGCCGGCTGGGCTCTGAGGAGTGCGGCCGGAGGCCCTGAGAGCGCAGCCGGGGCGCCGGTGAGGGCTGAGTCCGCCGCGAGCTCCCGCCGCGCCGGAGCGCCGGCTGGTCTTGGGGCAGTGGCCCGGGCGGGGAGGCCCGCCGCCGTCCGCTCCGCTGCGTCAGACGCGCTGGGGTCAGAGGCCCGGGGAGCAGGGGCAGCGCGAGGCGGGGCGGGCCGAGAGGGCCGCGCTGTCCTTTCCGTCTGCAGGCGGCCCGCGGTGCAGGCGCGCGGAGCAGGGACGATGGTCTCGGGGAGAAGCACGGCAGCGGGGCCGGGACGCTTAACTACTGAGTTCAGCCTGCCTTTCCTACTTGCGTTGATTGTCGCAGGACCGGTCCACATTTTCACCCTTGGCCGTGACTGTGTTCAGAGGGACCACAGGAGGTCAATAATGGGGGTTTCTGGGTGTGGCTCAGACGGTAAAGCGTCTGCCCGCAATGCGGGAGACCCGGGTTCGATCCCTGGGTGGGGAAGATGCCCTGGAGAAGGAAATGGCAATCCACTCCAGGACTCTTGCCTGGAAAATCCCATGGACAGAGGAGCCTCGTAGGCTACAGTCGACGGGGTCTCAAAGAGTCGGACACGACTGAGCGACGTTCCTTCCTTCCACGGTTGAGTACATGTGGTTTTGCTTCTGTTCATTGCACTAGTTTTGTGAAGATCTGAGGAAGGGGCCTTCGGATATGTAGGTGAGAAGCTCCATTTTGAAGTTAGTGCAGACCCAACTTGTTCATCGGCTCAATGTGACTTTTAATGTGAAAGAAAGAGGGATCAAAAGTGCTGTGACTTGAGCCATTGGGAAAGGTGGTGTCTTTTACTGAGAAGGGGAAAAAGGTGATTGCGGAATTTTGTTTTAGCAGAACGTTGTGGTGGACATTGAGAACTCTCCTTTGTCCCTAGGAAGCTGAACACACTGTTTCATGCAAGTGGAGGTGCTGAGTATACAGTTGAGTGTATGAGAAGGGAGTTCGGGGGACAGCAGGGCTGAGGGTGCGTGTGTGAAGTCATAGGTGATGTTTCAAATTACAAGACAGGATGAGATCGCCCAGTGTGAATGTGTGGAGCTAGACGCAAGGTGGCTAAACGTGGAGCTTGTGTGAGCCTTTGGCTGTCAGGAGACTTCTGACATTCAGAAGCCAGGTAGGAGAGGAGCAGCCAGAGAAGAGCGCGAGGCGGGCCTGAGGGGGGCCGGGGCCCCCGCAATGTGCCATGACCTGGAAGCCAAGCACAGCGTTTCCAGCGTGATTCCAGACCCGCTGTCGCCGAGAAGTCTCAGGAGACGGGCAGTGAGTGGGAATAGAGCCTCGGAACGCACAGGTTAAAGGGGCCAAGATTGAAGGTGAAGGGGGCAGGGCAGTGAGGCACCTCCAGGGGCCCGTGGGAACTGGCTCTTTTGTTAAATGAAGCTTTTTATGTGTGGTAAGGTAGGTTCACATGCAGTTGTAAGAATTAATACAGAGAGAGCCCATGTATGCTTTGCCTGCTTCCGCCAACAGCCTGCAGAACCAGGACGGTGACCCTGCTGCAGCGGAGACAGAACGCCCCATCGGCAGGGTGTCCCGCTGCCCTCTGATGGCCATGCCCGCCTCTCTCTCACCCTCACCCCTGGTCAGCGCTTGCCTTTTGCCACATCGATAATTCTGCCTTTTCAAGAACGTTATGTAGATGAAACCAGACCCTGTGTGGCTTTTGGGTTTTGACTATTTTTCCCTCAGCATAATTTTCTGGAGACACATCTGGATTATTGCATGTCAGCAGTTTCTTCATTTTTTTTTTTTGCTGAGTGGTCCCCAAGCTGTGAGTGGACTACAGTGTTTAACACTCACCTGTTAAAGAACATGTGTGTTGTCTCTGCTTGGGGTTGTCATGAATAAAGTTGCTCTACACGTTTGTGGGCAGATTAAAAAAATTATTTATTTTTGGCTGTGCTGAGTCTTGGTTGGGGTCTAGTCTCTAGTTGTGGTGTGTAGGTTTCTTGTTGTGGTAGCTTCTCTTGCTGTGGAGCACGGCTCTAGGGTGTGCAGGCCTCAGGAGCTGTGGCGAGTGGGCTCGGCAGTTGCAGCTCCTGGGCTCTAGAGCACAGGCTCAATAGTTACTTGGAATCTTCCTGGATCAGAGATTGAACTCGTGTCTCGTGCATTGGCAGGCAGATTCTTTACCACTGAGCCACCAGGGACGTCCTGTGGGCAGGTTTTTGTGCAAATGAAAGTTTTCATTTCTTTCTCTGGGTTAAATGCTCAAGAGTACAATTTCTGGGTTGTATGTTTAATTTTTTTAGGAAACTGACGCCTTTCAAAGACCTGCACTCTTTTGAAGCCACCAGCAGTGTGTGATGAGTCTAGTTTTCTGTCTCCTTACTGATATTCGGTGTTTTTAACTTCGGCCACTCTGGCTGTGCAGACACGTGTCGTCATGGGTTTCCCAGCGGCCGATAAGCCAGGCCTCTCTTGGCGCTGGTTTGCTGTTTGTGCATCTTCTCCAGTGAAATGTCGCTCCCTATCTTTAGCTCATGGTCTGGATTGTTCTTTTGCTGTACAGTTTACATCTATATTCTAGATACGAATTGTTTGTCAGATGTACAGTTTGCAAATATGTTCTCTGAGTCAGTAGCTTGTCTTTTCGTACTCCTCACCTGACATGTCAAAGAACATACATATTTAATTTGGATAAAGTCTTGTTGAGCAGTTTTTCCTTTTGTGGACTGCATTTTTGGCATAAAATCTAATAACTCTTTGCCTAGTCCTAAATCAAATATTTTCTCCTATATTTTTTCTAACATTTTTATTATTTTACATGTAAGTCTGTGATCCTTCCTGTATTAATTTTTGTATAAAGTGTGAAGTTTAGGTTGAGATATGCCCCCCCGCCCCCTCCCTCCCTCCTTCCCTTTTTCTTTCTTTCTCTCTCCCTCCCTTCTTCCTCCCTTTCTCCAGGTTTTGGCCATCCAGTTGCTCCAGCAACACTTGTTGACATGCTGTATTTCCTCCACTGAACTGCGTTTGCACCTTTGCAGACAGCCCGCTGGGCATGCTTGCGTGGGTCCATCTCTGTTCCAGTGAGCTCTGTGTCTCCCCCTCTGCTGGTGCTGCACAGTCCTCAGTGTTGTAGCTATACTATAAATCTTTCAAACCAGATCGATTCCCCCCATTTTATTCAGTTTGGGAGAACTGACATCTTTACTGTATTGGGTCTTTCAATCCATGACAGGGAGTATCTCTGCCTTTATTTAGACTGTCTTTGATTTCTTCAATCAGGATTTTATAGTTTTCAGCATACAAGTCCTGTATATGTTTGTTAGATTGTAAATGGTATTGTATTTTAAATCTTGGTGTCCACATATATTTTCATTGCTAGTATACTGAAATACAGGTTTCCTAGGTGGCACAGGGGCAAAGAGTCCGCCTGCCAAAGCAGGAGCCACGAGAGAGGAGGGTTTGATCTCTGGGTCGGGAAGATCCCCTCGAGTAGGAAATGGCAACCCACTCAGTATTCTTGCCTGGAAATCTCCATGGACAGATGAGCCACAGTGTCGCAGAGTCAGACACGACTGAGTGACTGAGCACAGAAACGTATAAAGAAATACAGCTGATTTCTGTGAGTTTATCTTATATTCCTGACCTTTCTGAACTCACTTATTAGTTCTAGGAGATTTTTTGGAGATTCCTTGGGATTTCCTGTATAGATAGACGTGTCATTTCTAAATAGGAATAGTTTCTTTTTTTCTGACCTGTGTGCCTTTCATGTTTTAATTTTTTAAAGTCTTTATTGAGTTTGTTACAATAGTGCTTCCATTTCATGTTTGTTTTTTTTTGCCCATGAGACATGTGGGTTCTAGTTCCCTAAGCAGAGATAAAACCTGTACCCCCTACATTGGAAGGCGAAGTCTTAACCACTGGACCACCAGGAAAGTTCTCCTGTATGCCTTTTATTTTCTGGCTCTTGCTTGATTTCAGTGTCTAAAACCATCACAGTAATTAACTTGGCGTAGTGAGAACAGACACACTTTCCATGCTCCTGAGCTCAGGGGGAAAGCATTCAGTTTTCACTGCTAAGGTGTAATGTTCAGTCAGTTCAGTTCAGTCGCTCAGTCGTGTCCGACTCTTTGCAACCCCATGAATCGCAGCACACCAGGCCTCCCTGTCCATCACCATCTCCTGGAGTTCACTCAGACTCATGTCCATCGAGTCCGTGATGCCATCCAGCCATCTCATCCTCGGTCATCCCCTTCTCCTCCTGCCCCCAATCCCTCCCAGTATCAAAGTCTTTTCCAATGAGTTAGCTCTTCGCATGAGGTGGCCAAAGTACTGGAGTCTCAGCTTCAGCATCATTCCTTCCAAAGAAATCCCAGGGCTGATCGCCTTCAGAATGGACTGGTTGGATCTCCTTGCAGTGCAAGGGACCCTCAAGAGTCTTCTCCAACACCACAGTTCAAAAGCATCAATTCTTCGGCGCTCAGCCTTCTTCACAGTCCAACTCTCACATCCATACATGACCACTGGAAAAACCATAGCCTTGACTAGACGGACCTTAGTCGGCAAAGTAATGTCTCTGCTTTTGAATATGCTATCTAGGTTGGTCATAACTTTTCTTCCAAGGAGTAAGCGTCTTTTCATTTCATGGCTGCAGTCACCATCTGCAGTGATTTTGGAGCCCAAAAATATAAAGTCAGCCACTGTTTCCACTGTTTCCCCATCTATTTCCCATGAAGTGATGGGACCGGATGCCATGATCTTCGTTTTCTGAATGTTGAGCTTTAAGCCAACTTTTTCACTCTCCTCTTTCACTTTCATCAAGAGGCTTTTTAGCTCCTCTTCACTCTCTGCCATGAGGGTGGCGTCAGCTGCATGTCTGAGGCGATTGACATTTCTCCCGGCAGGCTTTCTGCCGTAAGGGTGGGGTCAGTTAGCTGTCAGGTTTTTTGCAGATGCTCTCTATCAAGCTGAGTCAGTCCTTTGATTCCTATTTTTTCTGAGAGTTTTTATCGTGAATGGGTGTTGAGTTTTGTAAAATTCTTTTTCTGCTTTGGTATGATTATGTGATTTTTTTCCTTTAGCCTGTTAATGGTGGATTACACTGATTGACTTTTGAATATTGAACCAACATTGCATTCCTGGAATAAACCCGTATGCTCACAGTATACAATTATTTTATATACTGCTTAATTCTATTTGCTGATATTTTTTCAAGGTAGACTGTATATATATATATATAGTTGATTTACAATGTTGTGCCAATCTCTGATATATATCAAAGTGACTCAATTATACATATATACAGTCTTTTTTATGTTCTTTTCCATACAGTTTATCGCAGTATATTGAATGCAGTTCCCTGCACTGTACCGTAGGCCCTCGTTGTTTATGCATTCTAAGCCTTATAGCTCTCACCTGCCAACCCCCACTTCCCAGCAGGCCCCTCTCCCTCCCTCTCCTGCTCACAACCACAAGTCTCTGTGTCTGTGGCCTGCTTTCGTTTTGTTGCTGTTGTTCGGTTGCTAAGTTGTGTCTCACTCTTTGCGATCCCATGAACTGAAGCACACCAGGCTTCCCTTTCCTTCACTGTCTCCCTGAGTTTGCTCAAACTCATGTCCATCTAGTCAGTGATGCCATCCCACCATCTTCTCCTCTTGCCCTCAGTCTTTCCTGGCATCAGGGTCTTTTTTTAATGAGTTGGTTCTTTGCATCAGATGACCAAAGTATTGGAGCTTCAGCAGCAGTCCTTCTCATGAATATTCTGGATTGATTTCCTTTAGGATTGACTGGTTTGATCTCCTTGCTGTCCAAGGACTCTCAAGAGTCTTCTCCAGCACCATAATTCAAAAGCATCAATTCTTCGGTGCTCAACCTTCTTTATGGTTCAACTTTCACGTCCATACATCATTGCTGGAAAAACCATAGCTTTGACTATATGGACCTTTGTTGGCAAGTAATGTCTCTGACTTTTTAATACACTGTCTAGGTTTGTCATAACTTTTCTTCCAAAGAGCAAGTGTCTTTCAATTTCGTGACTGCAGTCACCGTCCGCAGTGGTTCTGAAGCCTAAGAAGATGGCATGGCGCCGTTTCCACTTTATCCCCATCTATTTGCCATGACGCGATGGAGCTGGACACCCTAATCTTCATTTTTTTGAGTGTTAAATTTTAAGGCAGCTTTTTCCCTCTCCTCTTTCACTTTCATCAAGAGGTTCTTTAGTTCGTCTTCACTTTCTGCCATAAGGGTGGTGCCATCTGCATATCTGAGGTTGTTGATATTTCTCTTGGCAATTTTAATTTGGGCTTGTGAGTCATCCAGCCAGCATTTCTCATGATGTACTCTGCATATAAGTTAAATAAGCAGGGTGACAAAATACAGCCTCGACGTACTCCTTTCTCAATTTGGAACCAGTCCGTTGTTCCAAGTCCAGTTCTAGCTGTTGCTTTTTGTCCTGCATACAGGTTTCTTATGGGGCAGGTCAGGTGGTCTGGTATTCCCATCTCTTTAAGAATACTCCGCAGTTTGTTGTGATCCACACAGTCAAAGGCTTTAGTATAGTCAGTGAAGCAGAAGTAGAGTCTTTTTTTTGGAATTCCCATGATTTTTCTATGATCCAGTGGATGTTGGCAATTTGATCTCTGGTACGTCTGCCTTTTCTATATCCAGCTGCTACATCTGGGAGTTCTTGGTTCACGAACTGCTGAAACCTCAGTCAGTTCAGTTCAGTCGCTCAGTTGTGTCCGACTTTTTGCGACCCCGTGAACTGCAGCATGCCAGGCCTCCCTGTCCATCACCAACTCCCAGAGTCCACCCAAACCCATGTCCATTGAGTCGGTGATGCCGTCCAATCATCTCATCCTCTGTCGTTTCCTTCTCCTCCCGCCTTCAGTCTTTCCCAGCATCAGGGTCTTTTCAAATGAGTCAGTTCTTCACATCAGATGACCAAAGTATTGGAGTTTCAGCTTCAGCATCAGTCCTTCCAGTGAATATTCAGGACTGATTTCCTTGAAGATGGACTGGTTGGATCTCTTTGTAGTCTAAGGGACTCTCAAGAGTCTTCTCCAACACCACAGTTCAAAAGCATCAGTTCTTTGGTGCTCAGCTTTCTTTATGGTCCAACTCTCACGTTTATACATGACTACTGGAAAAACCACAGCTTTGACTAGATGGACCTTTGTTGGCAAAAAACCCAAAAAACAAAAAACCACAATACCTTTGTTGGCTGAAGCCTGGCTTGGAGAATTTTGAGCATAATCTAGCATGTGAAAAGAGTGCAATTGTGTGGTAATTTGAACACTCTTTGGCATTGCGCTTCTTTGGGATTGGAATGAAAACTGACCTTTTCCAGTCCTGTGGCCTCTGCTGAGTTTTCCAAATTTGCTGGCGTATTGAGTGCAGCACTTTCACAGCATCATCTTTTAGGATTTGAAGTAGCTCAGCTGCATCCAGCTGAACTACTTTTTGAAGATTTTCATCAACTAAGAAAGAAACCCTGTATCTATTAGTAGTCACTTCCCATTCCTCCATTCCCCTAGCCTCTGGCAAAGAGTAATGTATTCTGTCTCTTTATATTAGTCTATTCCAGACATTTCATACAAATGGACTCCTACAAGATGTGGAATTTTGTGTTTTAAGGCCCCTCCATGTTATAGCAAGTATCAATATTTCATTGCTTTTATTATCAAAGATGGTTCCATCGTGTGGGTGTACCCACTTTTGTTTGTGTTTCACCAGTTGGACATCTCGGGGCTGTTCCCACTGTTTTCCATGATGAGTAGTGCTGCTGTGGACGTTTGTGTACAAGGTTTCGTGTGGACATTGTTTTCATTTCTCTTAGACGTGCACCTGGGAGTGGACTTTCTGGGTATTAGGGTAACTCTGTATTTCACCTTTTGAAGAACTGCTCGATTGGCTTCCAAAGTGGTTGCAACATTTCACACCCCCGCCAGGAGTGCACCAGTGTTCCAAACGGTCTGCATCCTCACCAGCCCTTGGGCTTCCCAGGTGGACCCGCCTGTCAGTGCAGGAGGTGAGCGTTCGATCCCTGGGTTGGGAAGATCCCTTGGAGCAGGAAATGACACCCCACTCCAGTGTTCTTGCCTGGAAAATGCCAGGGGCAGAGGAGCCTGGTGGGCTGTAGTTCACGGAGCTGCAAAGAGTCAGACGTGACAGAGTGACTGAGCATACCCATACACGTCACCAACACTTGTCTGTCTTTTTAATTTTAATCATCCTAGTAAAATTCATTTTTAAATTTAACCAGCCAACCATGAAGTGAAGTGGTTTCATCTTAGCTTTGATTTGTATTTTCCATGGGAAATAGATGGGGAAACAGTGGAAACAGTGTCAGACTTTATCTTTTTGGGCTCCAAAATCACTGCAGATAGTGACTGCAGCCATGAAATTAAAAGACGCTTACTCCTTGGAAGAAAAGTTATGACCAACCTAGACAGCATATTCAAAAGCAGAGATGTTACTTTGCCGACTAAGGTCCGTCTAGTCAAGGCTATGGTTTTTCCTGTGGTCATGTATGGATGTGAGAGTTGGACTGTGAAGAAGGCTGAGCGCTGAAGAATTGATGCGTTTGAACTGTGGTGTTGGAGAAGACTCTTGAGGGTTCCTTGGACTGCAAGGAGATCCACCCAGTCCATTCTGAAGGCGATGAGCCCTGGGATTTCTTTGGAAGGAATGATGCTAAAGCTGAAACTCCAGTACTTTGGCCACTTCATGCGAAGAGTTGACTCATTGGAAAAGACTCTGATGCTGGGAGGGATTGGGGGCAGGAGGAGAAGGGGACGATAGAGGATGAGATGGCTGGATGGCATCACGGACTCGATGGACGTGAGTCTGGGTGAACTCCGGGAGTTGGTGATGGACAGGGAGGCCTGGTGTGCTGCGATTCATGGGGTCGCAGAGTCAGACACGACTGAGCGACTGAACTGAACTGAACTGAACTGAACTGAACGACTTCTGATGCTGAGCATCCCTTACATGGTTATGCACCGTTTTCTATCTTCTTTAGATGAATATGTATTCAGATCCTTTGCCCAGTTAAAGATTAGGGTATCTGTCATTTTATTATTGACCTGTAAGATTTCTTTATACATTATGAACGCTGGGCCCTTACCAGACATTTCAGATGATTTGAGAATGTTTTCTCACACTTCGTGAGGTATCTTGTCACTATTCTGATGGTGTTATTAGAAGTAAAAAAGATTTTTATTTTGATGAAGTCCAATTTTCCAGTTTTTCTTTCCACTTTTGGTGTCATATCTAAGAATCCTTTACCTAATCCAAAGTGATGAAAATTTACTCCTGTGTTTTATAGTTTTGGCTCATATATTTAGGTCTGTGATCCATTTGGACTTCATTTTTGATGTGTGGTAGGGTCCAATTTAATTTTTTTGTCTGTGGATAGCCACTTGTCTCAGCACCGTTTGTTGGAAAGAGTATACTTTCCCCACTGAATTGCCTTGGCATATTTATTTAAAAAAATTTTACATCATAAATATAAGAGTTTATTTCTAGATCATCAATTCTATTTCATTGATCAGTATGTCTGTCCTTTTATAGGGGAAGTTTTAAAATCACAATATCACTTTGCTTAATAGTGATTGGACTATATTTTATATTGGGTGAGTTGTAGTAATTTGTGTTTTTAGAAAAATTAATCCATCTCACCCATGTGGTCTAATGCATTTGGGGTTGTCTGCAGTATTCCTTAATTACCCTTTTAATGTTTTTTGGGTCAGTAGTGTGGTACCCTGTTTCATTATTGATATTGATAAGTTATATCTTCTCTTTTTCTTGGTCAGTATTGCCAGAGGTATGTCAATTTTACTGTGTTTTCAAAGAGCAAACTTTTTCAAAAATTGATTTTCTCTATTGTTTGTATTTTCAACTTTGTTGATTTCTGTTTTTATCTTTGTTGTTTACTTTCTTCTACTTGATTTGAGTTTGTTTTGCACTTCCTTTTCTAAATGCTTCAGGTGGAAGCTTAGATTATTGGTTTGAGACTTTTCCTTCTTTCGTAAAGTGTTTAGTAATACAAATCCCTTCCTACAATTGCTTTAGCCATGTTGTTCAGATTTGATGTCTTATATTTTCATTTTAATTCAGTTCAGTATTTTAAAATTTCCTTGAGAATTCCTCTTTGATACATGCATTATTTAGAATGTGTTTGGAGAGTTCCCTGTCATCTTTCTATTATTTGTCTCTTGTTTGATTTTATTAGGGTCAGGGAACATACTAAACTGGAAAACCTTTTCAATTCTTTTAGGGTTATTGAGCCTTGTTTTATGGCTCAGGATATGGTCTGTCTTCACATAAGTGTTGGGTACACTTGAAAAGAATGTTTGTAACATGTTATTGTGAGCTGTGTGTATAAATGTCAATTAAATTCTGTTGGTTGATGGTGAGTTCTTTTATATCCTTGCTGACTCCCTGTCTAGCTGCCTTATCAATTTCTGAGAGAGAGGTGTTGAAGTTCTCAATGTAATTGTGCGCTTGTCTGTTTCTCCTTTCAGTTCTGTCAGCTTTTGCTTCACGTGTGTTATAGTTCATTTGTTAGGCATCTACACATTTAGAATCTCTGAATGGCTTCTTGATGAACTGACCATTTTATCATTATAATATGTCCCCCAATTTTTAAAAGTTCTCTTAATGCCACTTCAGTTTTATGAAAGACCTACATTAGTGCTTTTTCCCACTAACCAAAAGAAACCCGTGGAGGATTTATGCTTTTGTGAAACAAGGTGAAAAGAGAAAATAGTATTCAGCGTTTGTTTTGGAGCAAGCTAGCGTAGTGGCAGTGTGCCCCCCAAGCAGCAAGAGTAGCACTGGCAAGCTCATGCCTGGGTACTACACGAGCATCTCAGCACCAAACAGGCCATAACTTTGTTGTGTCTGGGAGCATCTGTGCTTTATCTCAGTTTATTTTCTGTATCTGTTAGCACACGTATCCTGTGGTGATTGATTATTTCTTTGCTTTACACCATTGTGGCTTAGAAAGCCTCATAGGAATGCACTGCTTTCAGATTGTGGGGAAACCTGTACATGTTCCTGTGTCTCTGGAGACATTTTTTGGTTCTAATGTCTCCTTTATCTAATTTAATATAGCTACTACAGTTTTCATTTGACACATGTTTATATGATATTTCTTTTTCCATATTTCACTTTCAACCTGCCTATCTATCACGTGAAAGTCGCTCAGTCACGTCCAACTCTTTGTGACCCCCTGGACTGTAGCCCACCAGGCTCCTCTGTCCATGGGATTCTCCAGGCCAGAATACTGGAGTGGGTTGCCATGCCCTTCTCCAGGGGATCTTCCCAACCCAGGGATCGAACCCAGGTCTGCTGTCCCACGTTGTAGGCGGGTTCTTTACCATCTGGGCCACCAGGAAAGGCCGAGAACCCTGGAGAGGGCAGCCTGTCCCTTCTCCAGAGGATCTTCCTGACCCAGGAATTGAACCGGGGTCTCCTGCATTGCAGGCGGATTCTTTACCAGCTGAGCTGCCAGGGAAGCCTGAGAACCCTGGAGAGGGCAGCCTGCCTCTTCCCCAGAGGATCTTCCTGACCCAGGAATCGAACCGGGGTCTCCTGCATTGCAGGTGGATTTTTTACCAGCTGAGCTATCTGCCTAAATTGTTATATTTGAAATGAGTTTCTGTAGACAAAACATAGTTGGGTCATGTTTTTAAATTCAGTAGCTAATCTTGTCTTTTAATTCATTTATCCAAAGCATTAATATATAATGTAATTATTGATATGTTAAAGCTCACATCTGCCATTTAGTTTATTTATTTTTTATTTGCTGTTTGTTTTAGCTTTTTGTTTGTTTTCTTTTTCCTGCCTTCTTGGAAAAAAAATTCCATTTTCATTTATCTAGCTGTTTTTACTCTTGCCTGG
The DNA here is from genome assembly GCF_014754425.2 of Oryx dammah. Classification (NCBI taxonomy): domain Eukaryota; kingdom Metazoa; phylum Chordata; class Mammalia; order Artiodactyla; family Bovidae; genus Oryx; species Oryx dammah. Next base: position 105,410,041 of record NW_024070209.1, read on the forward strand.
AAGATCCCATGGATAGAGGAGCCTGGTGGGCTGCAGTCCATGGGGTCGCTAAGAGTCGGACAGGACTGAGCGACATCACTTTCAATTTTCACTTTCATGAATTGGAGAAGGAAATGGCAACCCACTCCAGTGTTCTTGCCTGGAGAATCCCAGGGACGGGGGAGCCTGGTGGGCCGCTGTCTATGGGGTCGCACAGAGTCAGACACGACTGAAGCGACTTAGCAGCAGCAGCAGCAGCTGTTTTTAAGTGTATCTCTGCTCTTTTAGTAGTTGCTCTATATCTTATTCTATGATAGATAGAGTGCCTGATGAACTATGGACGGAGGTTTGTGACATTGTACAGGAGACAGGGATCAAGACCATCCCCATGGAAAAGAAATGCAAAAAGGCAAAATGGCTGTCTGGGGAGGCCTACAAATAGCTGTGAAAAGAAAAGTGAAAAGCAAAGGAGAAAAGGAAAGATATAAGCATCTGAATGCAGAGTGCCAAAGAATAGCAAGGAGAGGTAAGAAAGCCTTCCTCAGCGATCAATGCAAAGAAATAGAGGAAAACAACAGAATGGGAAAGACTAGAGATCTCTTCAAGAAAATTAGAGATACCAAGGAAACATTTCATGCAAAGATGGGCTCGATAAAGGACAGAAATGGTATGGGCCTCACAGAAGCAGAAGATATTAAGAGGAGGTGGCAAGAATACACAGAAGAACTGTACAAAAAAGATCTTCACGACCAACATAATCACGATGGTGTGATCACTCACCTAGAGCCAGACATCCTGGAATGTGAAGTCAAGTGGGCCTTAGCATCACTACGAACAAAGCTAGTGGAGGTGATGGAATTCCAGTTGAGCCGTTTCAAATCCTGAAAGATGATGCTGTGAAAGTGCTGCACTCAATATGCCAGCAAGTTTGGAAAACTCAGCAGTGGCCACAGGACTGGAAAAAGGTCAGTTTTCATTCCAATCCCAAAGAAAGGCAATGCCAAAGAATGCTCAAACTACCGCACAATTGCACTCATCTCACATGCTAGTAAAGTAATGCTCAAAAGTCTCCAAGCCAGGCTTCAGCAATACGTGAACTGTGAACTTCCAGATGTTCAAGCTGGTTTTAGAAAAGGCAGAGGAACCAGGGATCAAATTGCCAACATGCGCTGGATCATGGAAAAAGCAAGAGAGTTCCAGAAAAACATCTATTTCTGCTTTATTGACTATGCCAAAGCCTTTGACTGTGTGGATCACAATAAACTGTGGAAAATTCTGAAAGAGATGGGAATACCAGACCACCTCACCTGCTTCTTGAGAAACCTATATGCAGGTCAGGAAGCAACAGTTAGAACTGGACATGGAACAACAGACTGGTTCCAAATAGGAAAAAGAGTCCGTCAAGGCTGTATATTGTCACCCTGCTTATTTAACTTCTATGCAGAGTACATCATGAGAAACGCTGGGCTGGAAGAAACACAAGCTGGAGTCAAGATTGCTGGGAGAAATATCAATAACCTCAGATATGCAGATGACACCACCCTTATGGCAGAAAGTGAAGAGGAGCTAAAAAGCCTCTTGATGAAAGTGAAAGAGGAGAGTGAAAAAGTTGGCTTAAAGCTCAGCATTCAGAAAACGAAGATCATGGCATCTGGTCCCATCACTTCATGGGAAATAGATGGGGAAACAGTGGAAACACTGTCAGACTTTATTTTTCTGGGCTCCACAATCACTGCAGATAGTGATTGCAGCCATGAAATTAAAAGACGCTTGCTTCTTGGAAGGAAAGTTATGACCAACCTAGATAGCATATTCAAAAGCAGAGACATTACTTTGCCGACAAAGGTCCGTCTAGTCAAGGCTATGGTTTTCCCAGTGGTCATGTATGGATGTGAAGGTTGGACTGTGAAGAAGGCTGAGCGCCAAAGTATTGATGCTTTTGAACTGTGGTGTTGGAGAAGACTCTTGAGAGTCCCTTGCACTGCAAGGAGATCCAACCAGTCCATTCTGAAGGAGATCAGCCCTGGGATTTCTTTGGAAGGACTGATGCTAAAGCTGAAGCTCCAGTACTTTGGCCACCTCATGCGAAGAGTTGACTCATTGGGAAAGACTCTGATGCTGGGAGTGATTGGGGGCAGGAGGAGAAGGGACAACAGAGGATGAGATGGCTAGATGGCATCACCTACTTGATGGACATGAGTTTGGGTAAACTCCGGGAGTTGGTGATGGACAGGGAGGCCTCGTGTGCTGCAATTCATGGGGTCGCAAAGAGTCGGACATGACTGAGTAACTGAACTGAACTGATATCTTATTCTAATCTACTGGTGTCATAATAGTATCAGTTCAAGTAACATATATACCCCTTCTTTAAATTTCTTTATCCTCCCCTATTTATAATACAATTATCTTAAACACTTCCTCTGTATCTATTTATAACCATATCATAGTGTGTTACAATTTTTGTTTCCACTGTCAAAACATAATTTAGGAAACTCAAAAGGATGAATAAAATCCATCTAACCTTATTTTTGGCCTTCCCTTTTAGCTCAGTTGGTAAAGAATCCGCCTACAGTGCCGGAGACCAAGGTTCCATTCCTGGGTTGGGAAGATCCCCTGGAGAAGCAAATGGCAATCCATTCCAGAGTTCTTGCCTGGAGAATCTCATGGACGCCTGCCCGCCAGGCTCATTTGTCCATGGAATCGCAAAAGTCGGACATGACTTAGCGACTAAACCACCACCACCTCCACCCTTATTTTTACTCTTTTCATTGTTTTTCCTTCCTTCTTAGTGGTCAAGAATTCCTTTTTAAATCATTCCTTTCTGCTTAGAGATTTTCATTAGTCATTCTCTTAGGGTAGATATGCTGGCGACAAATTCTCCCAGTTACCCTGCTTTTATTAAGAGAATGTCTTGATGTTCCCTTCATTCCTGAAGGATATATTTGATGGGTGTAGGTGTTGGTTGACGGTTTCTTTCTCTGAGCACCTGGAAAGGAGTGTGCCACTTCATTCTGGCCTCAGTAGTTGATGAGGAGAAACCTTTTGAATTGTGTCCCTCCGTAAGCAAGGGGCCATTTTTCTCTCGCCACCTTGAAGGTTTTTAATCTGTGCTTAGTTTTTCTTGATTTGACAATGAAATATCTTGTGGGTTTCTTTCAGTTTATTCTGTGTGGTATTCACTCAGCTTCTTGACTCTTAGGTTGATGTCTCTTGCCAAATGTGGGGGTTTGTCAGCCATTATTTCTTTGAGTACTGTTCGGCTTTCTCCTCTCTCTCCTGCGCTCGTGAGCTGCCGTGACCTGTGGCTGTCAGATGTTTTCTCATTGACCCACAGGTTCTTGAGGCTCTGCTCTGCTCTTTCCTGTTCGATTTTTAAAGTCTGTCTCTCTCTCTTTATAGTGAGTAATTGCTCTTCTTCTCTTTTACCGCCTATTGATTCTTTCCTTTGTTGTCTTTATTGTTGCGCCTTTCCATTGAGATTTTAATTTTGATTTTTGTATTTTTCAGTTCTAAATTCTCCATTTGATTCTTCATTGTACCTTTTATTTATTTGATGATACTATTTCTTTGTTGAGACTTTCTACTTTTTATATGTGTTTCAAATGTGCATACAATTACCCTTTGAAATATTTTTACAATGGCTGCTTTAAAATCTTTGTCAGATACATGTATCATCTCTGTCATCTTAGTGTTGGTGATCTCTGGGGGTTCTCCAGAGAGATAAAGCAAACAAGACATGTGTGTGTGTGTGTGTGTGTGTGAGACAGAGAGAAAGATCTCTGTTATTAGGGACTGGCCCCTGTGAGTATGAAGGCTCTCAGGTACGAGTGTGCAGTGAGTTTAGGCTGGCAGGCCCCGGCCCAGCGGAGCCGGTGGTGCAACTCCAGTTTGCAAGCAGCTGGAGCCCAGTAGTGCCAATGGTGCAGATAAAGTCTGCGTTCTCTTTGGAGAATCTTCTCTTACTTCAAAGAGGGTCAGTTTTTTGTTTTATTATGTCCTTGAATTGATTGGATGAGGCCCACCACATTATGGAGAACTATCTGCTTTATTAATTAAAATGTTAATTTCATCCAGAAGCACACTTGGAGAACCATCCAGAATGTTTGGCTAGACATCTGGGCGCCCCATGGCCCAGTCAAGTTGACACATAAAATTAACCATCACAGCATCTAATTCTGTTGTTTGCTTTTTATTCTTTATTTCACAGCATCTATTTTTTTGTTTGTTTTTTAATTCAGTTTGTGCTCTTCCTGGTTCTTGTTTTGGCAAATGAGTGTCAATTGAAAGCTGAGCATTTTTGGCATTATAGTCTCAGACCCTGGATCTTATTTAAACCCTCTGTTTTATCTGACTTTCTCTGACTTCTGCCAAGAGAAGCAGGGGTTGCTGCCTTGCTACTGCAAGGTGGGCGTAGAAAGCTGGTTTCCCCACCTGGCCTCCACTGACACGTTGTGTGGGTGCTTTTCATTCTGCCGGTGGAGTGGGAATTCTGCCTTCCCGCGTGCCTCTGGGGTGCTTCCCTGGTTGGGAGGGTTAGGCGTGCCTCGTCTCCGCTCTCCACGTGGTCCGTGCACACTGCGTGCTGGGGGCGTGGTCTCATTACTGGGTGACGGTGAAAGTCTGGCTTTCCCCGAGGACCGCTCTGGCAGGAGCACCTCAGTAGGGAGCGGGTAATACGTCTTGTCACTGCCACCTGGGGGCGGAAGCCCAGGCTCTTTGTGCGCCCCCCACTGATGCAAAAGAGGCAGGGTGGGGAGGGTGCCGTGGGAGGATGTCCACCTCCCTGCTTGTCTTTCTCTGAAATGCCGGTGGTTCAAGGGTGTTGGGAGGTTGGTCGCCTTGTTACAGTCTGGGGAGGGTGTTGTTTAGCTCCTCCTGGGTCTTTGCTGACCAGGCTGGAGGTGGCATCGTGTTTTTCCTGCCCTGTTTGGCTGGAATACTGCAGTCATCGTCTGTCTTACTAGCCGGCCCCCTTCCTGGCCCTTTGGTGTGAGAGGGAGAGAGAGTGAGAGCGCGCGAAAGAGAGCGCGCACCCTGGCTTTTGCTGCTGTGTTTATTGTCTGTGTCTCTTGGCATTTCCAGCTTGCAGGTTTTAAGAGCCCCAGGTCTGGGATATATGAGGGAAAAACAAGACAGAAACACAGGGAACGCACCGTGTGTCCAGAGGTCCCAGCTGATCTGCTTTCTCTCCTCCACTTTTCAGAGTCCTCTGTGAAATGCATGTCTGCTCTAGACATAATGTTCAGGTTGCTGACCGTCCTCAGTGGGAGAAACAGGGAAGAGAATGTCCGCTTCACCTTCCCAGAAGTGCAAGGCCTTGTTGTTTCTTAAGATGAGAATAGGGTACTTTGGCTACCAGTGGAAATGGTCCATTAGTGGGACATCGTGGAGCCAAACCCCTGACCGAGTGGGTGGGAGGAGCCGAGGCGGCAGCGCATTTCTCCTTTCCCCAGAAGGAAGCTGGTTCTGGGGGTGCCCTTCAGGGAGGCTGGTGGCGTTTGTGGTCATTGTAGCCCTTAGGTTTGGCTCTGTCTGGAGCTGGCAGAGGTTGGTCAGCGAACAGGGGCAGCGAGCAAAGTCAGATGTCTGAGCGTCCCTTCTGGTCAAGGCCCGGGGTCCTTGGCGGCCAGCCTGGAGTCAGCATCCAGGAATCAGAAGCCACAGGCAGCGGGTGGGCAGGGGGGCTCAGGACTTGCAGGGGTGGAGTCTGCACTTCTGCCCAGGCTGGGGACACTGGAGGACAGTGGTCCCAGCAGCAGCGCCTGGACGCCAGCCCAGCCTCAGGGCAGGGCCAGGACGCCCACTGCCTCTGTCCTGCTCAGGCCTGGCCCTTGGCTTGTGAGCCGCCTCTGAGCGGAGGAGCAGAGGGGCCCGGTGGTTGCCTGCCCACATTGCCCACCCCTCTGGGCTCACTTCTAGCAGCAGGTTTGTGTGGAGAAAGAGGTCTCCCTCAGGCCCCTGAAAACAAAACAACACTGGAAAAGAACTGGATGGAGAGAGCCTTATCCCTTTGTGGGCCGTGCTCTAAAAGCCAGAAGGCTTGGGGGGAGCCCCCCTGCGTCGGGTTGTTTAGACCTGGCCCGAGCGCGGGGTTCTGTCAGGCTCAGCTCCTCCCTGGGGGCAACAGCAGCGAGTTGCCTGCTTGTTGACGGGCTGTTGCCCAGACTCCGTGCGCTGTGCTGTGGGAGTGGCAGGAGAGAGATCGGACTTGGTTCTTGGGGTCCCTGGGCTTCACAAAAGAGGATTGTCTCTGAAGCTGCCTGGTGTGTCCAGCAGCCTGGGAGGCGGAGGGGAGGTGTCCAGGTGGGGCCCCCCGGGGGGTGAAGCCCTTGGCTTCTTGGTGCTGCTGGGCAGGTCAGGAGTACGAAGCTCCTTGGTCCTTTGCGGGCCCCTGTCCTAGAGGGGGCAAGGGTAGGCAGGTGGTCTGGACTTCCTGTCTGGCCCCACCTGTGCCTGACTCTGCTGGTACCAAGAAGCCGGGGCGCCGTCCTACCCGCCATCCTGCTCGCCTGCTCTTTTGCTTCCAGACCAACGACGCGGCCGGCAACGCCTGGAACTGGCTCTACTTTCTGCCCCTGATCATCATCGGCTCCTTCTTCATGCTCAACCTGGTGCTGGGCGTGCTCTCAGGGTAAGGGCCTCGCCGCTGCGTGCGCCTCTGTGTTTGCAGGCCAGGGCTGGGTGATGGGACTGGACGCGGCCTGGGTGGTATGGGGGAGGCGGGGCCTGGCCTGGCCCTGGGTTGGCTGTTCCTAGAGCCCCGAGCTCTAGCCAGCCTGCCCTTGGGCTGCCGTCGGGCCTCTCCCCCGGCCTCCTTGCCTCTAGCTCTTGGCCTTCACCCCGGCCTCTGTGTCAGGAGGGGCTGCTGCTGCCTCTTACCTGGATTCGTGGTGGGGTTTCTTCAGGAGCAGCCCCGGGGGCCAGAGAGCCTTCGGCTGCGACTCTGGAGAAGGAACGGAGCAGCCCCGGGTCTGCGCCCCAGCCCTGACCCCTGGCTTACCCTCCTCTCTGGGCACCTGTCCCTGCTGACCTCACGGAGAGGACAAGTGAGGGCGCAGGGCAAGGGTCCCTCCTGGAGAAAGGCTCTGACCCTCCTGGGGAGAGAGGTGCAGCAGCCCGTGGCCCGCCGCGCCCTCCTGGCCTGCATGTGGCTGAGGCTGGAGAAGCGTCATTGGCTTCAGGAAACCACCAGGGCTGGTGTCTGGGGCTCCCATCGTCCTCCGGGGCGGAGGAGGCTGTGTGGACAGAGCTAGAGGGCATCTGGCTTGGCCGTGCCACCCTGCCCCACCTGGGCGTCAGATCCCTGTAAAGCTGGGGGGGAATGTTGCCATTCCCCTGGCATGAGGTAGGCTGGGGAGAGCCTGGGGGACCCAGCGGGCAGCTGTCCTCTTGTCTGAGAAGGTGCCGCCACCGAGAGGGCAGTGTCTGGGCTGGCTCTCTGCTCGGCTCTGACATGTGCTCCTGCCTCGCTCCCTCCTGTGAGGCTCTGATTGTCACCAGCGTGCCTTTCTGAGCCTCTCCGCCCAGGGCAGCCCCGGGGACGGTGGGAGCTCCCTGTCAGGTGGAGGCTGCAGTCTGAGCTGGGACGGGGAAGCCACGGGAGGCCTGGGCTCAGAGGAGGGTCTGGGGAAGGGGCAGCTCCACTGAGACGCAGGGGGACCAGCTTGGCAAGGAGGGCCATGCAGGCAGAGAACTGCTGGAGTGGAGGTGCAGAGATTGTGGCCTGCAATGCAGGGAGCTCAGGGCTGGAGCCACCAGGCTTGTGAGGAGGTGGGGAGGCTGGCAGGACACGCGTGGGCCCTGCTCAGGGCTGCTCTGGAGGACGGGAGGAGGAACGGGGTAGCCAGTGGAGCCTGGGGGAGGCCCGCGGACTTGGTGTTCCTCAGCCCTCCCCCACCTGCGGGTGCTGGTTTTCCTAACCGGTCTCAGCTGGGCTGAGGGTTCTCCTCCAGCCCCAGAAAGGCGGGAGACTGCACGGCTGCCTAGGCTGGTGATCACCCGCCGTGTGACTCTGCCACGGCTGGACGAGGGCTGCTGGAGGGGCCAGCATGGAGGTGGTTCAGCCTCACTCCTGTCCATGCTTTGGGCTCTCACCTTCCCAGCACCTGGAGAAGCAGAATGGGTCACTCCGCTCACAGCCCTTCCTCCTGGAGGGGCAGAAGCCTGGGGAGGGGAGGCTCACAGCCGCCCCCAAGCCCTGGGTGCCCGGTGGCTGGGTCAGCCACTGCTGATGACTCTCAGGCCACCCGGGCAGTGTGGTCTCACCTCGTCCTGCCCTCAGGCCTCTGCACTCGAGGGTGGCCAAGGGGGCTGGCCTGGTGGGGAGACCGTGAGGGGCCCTGCATCTCTTTAGTCCGGACTTGGGCGGGTGAGATGTCCAGGAGGGAGCCATCCCCTCTCATGGCCGGGGCTGAGGTGGCTCAGGCCCTGCTAGACGGTGGTCTCAGGCTCAGGGTCCATCCTGGTCGGAGCCGAGCTCTCTCCCTCGCCAGGGCTGTGAGAGGGGTCCCTCTGTCGAGCCCAGAAGCTGCTGCTCCTGAGGTAGAGCAGCATGCTCCTCTGCCCCGGGAGCGTGCCTGCCTGCACTTGGGCGCCGCTCGCGGCGTGTGTGTGCTGTGTGCGCAGGGCTTCCTTCTGGCGCTTTGAGCCTAGAAGCTCAGCGGAGGTGGGGCAGGTGCTGAGGGCCCCGGGCGGCAGAGGGACCTCACAACGCTCGACTGTCTCCCTGTCCCTGGCCGCCCTGAGCTGGTCTGGTTCCTCCCTGCCCCCTTCTGGCATGGCTGAGGGTCTGAGCCAGCCGAGGAAGAAAGGTGACTGTCCTCCGGAGGGCTCTTGTCCGTGAGCTCTCTGCATGTCTCTGTCCAGAGCACAGGGCCCCGCACTCAGAGGGTGTGCGCCCAAACCTGCTCTAGGCCGGGGGCGGTGGAGCCCCTCTTGGGGCACTGGGGAGCTGTCCCTGTGTACCGCAGGGGCCCGAGCAGGGAGCGTTTGCCTGGGCTTTGTCAGTGCTCAGGTGGGCAGAGGCCAGGGTGGTGGGAGCCGCCTGGAGGGGTGGCCCGTGGCTCATTGCCCCTGTCCCGGCCTCTTCCTGGTTCCTGGAGTCTCTGGCTGGACAGGTGGGGCCTGTAGGTGAGCTTATACCCATCTGATCTGCCTCCTGCCCTGCTTTGCCCATCACAGAGAGTTTGCCAAGGAGCGTGAGCGGGTGGAGAACCGCCGGGCCTTTCTGAAGCTCCGCCGGCAGCAGCAGATCGAGCGGGAGCTCAATGGGTACCTGGAGTGGATCTTCAAGGCTGGTGAGGACAGGGCTGTGTGGCGCTCCTGGCCTGGGCTCTGTTGGCGCCCTGCCCCGACTCCAGGGCCCTCTAGGAGCCAGCTCTGCGGGGCTGGGGGCTGCTTGCAGGAGGGCCACGTGAAGGGGGAGCAAGCCAGGCCCTCTGCACGGCGCTCTGTCTGTGGGACACACCAAGGGCCCTGACTCAGTGGGATGAGCTCAGCCGTGACCATGGTGGCTTCTGGAAGTGGGAAGGCCAAGCAGGCAGGGCCTCGCCTGCATTCTGCTGCGTTTCTGGGGAACGAGCCCTCGTCAGGGGTGGGCACGGGAGGGCTCTGGCCTGAGGCTGTGTCTCGCTCGCAGAGGAAGTCATGCTGGCCGAGGAGGACAAGAATGCGGAGGAGAAGTCCCCTCTGGATGGTAGGTGGCTGCCGCCAGTGCTCCCTGCCTGGCCTCCGGGCTTCGGGGGCCTCTGGGCCGCCGCACGTGTGCGCTTGCATGTGAGGCGTGATGCCTCTGCTCTGCCGGGGGCCTGCGCGTCGGAGGCAGGCTCTGTGTGGGTCAGCAGCACGTGGCGGTCAGCCGGATGCTCCTGGGGAGTGGTGGGCCCTGACCAGAGTGGGTGCAGCCCGCAGTGGGCTCAGCCTGGGGCCTCAGGAGCCTGTGCTCACAGCACAGCCTGAGAGCTATGGCGGCGGACTTGTGACTGTGTGAGTCCACAGGTGCCCCTGTTACAGTGGAACAGAAGTGAAAATCCAGTCCCTCAGTCTTCCTCAGCTCGTTTCAAATCATCCTAGAAAATTCAGTGGGACCGCGCTGCTTCTAGAAGGCTGTGGTTTTAAACCAAGCCGTGTCTGACCCCAGGGCTCCGGATGGTTCTGGCCCCAGCTTGCCGTGGAAGACCCCTAGTGCAACATGGGGCCCCCGAGCAGGGACAGGGGCGAGCACAGCCCCAGTGGCAGGAATGAAGGCTGCCGTCTTCATGCCCGCTGCTCAGGACAGGGCCCGACAGGGTGCCATGCCTGCCATGGCCTCGCGGGGCCCACACCTGGGGCCTGAGCAGGTCTCGCTGGTTCCCCTGGGGCCTTGAGCTCATCTCTCTTGTCTCACCTGCCCTTGGAGTGCGGGCTGCTGGGGCAGCCGGCTACAGCCCTGGCCTTGCCCTACTTGGAAGTTTCCTGGTTTCCATGGTAGCCAGGCCTCCCCACGGACATCATCATGGAGAGAAGGACAAGCAGGCCCTCAAAATCCCTTGTCCTTTTTGCTCTGAGGACCGAGAGGGGCCATGGGGGTCAGGCATCGTCCTTCCTGCCCCCAGCTTTGGCTTCAGGAGAGGGGACCTGCAGAGGCTGCTGGTTCCTGGAGATCAGGGAGGGGGCAACTGAGAGACATCCCAGCCTTGAGGCAGATCGGCCAGCCGGGCTGCACTCATGCCATCTGCCCACCCTCTGTTTAAAGCAGTGTTGAAGAGAGCAGCCACCAAGAAGAGCCGAAACGACCTGATCCACGCGGAGGAGGGAGAGGACCGCTTTGCAGACCTCTGTGCTGTGGGTGAGTCTGTGGGAGTGTGCCGTGCGGAGTGCGCGCCCGCTCCCTGCTTGCCACCCTGGCTCTCCTGCTTCCCTCCCTCCCCCACCTCCCCCCACCCCAAGGCAGTCAGCCAGCCCCAGGTTGGTGTGTCTGCCCGACAGCAGGAGGGAGAGCACCCGGCGCAGAGATGTCTTCCTGGGGCCAGGCCTCGAGGTGGGCTGCGCGCACGGCTCCTGGAGCTCTTCTTGGCCTCTTGCTCCTTCAGTCCAGTGCACGGCTGGCTCCCAGCTGGCTGTTCTTGGCTCTGCCGTCCTGTGTGGACTGGAGACCTCTGGCACATCCCGAGGCTGCGGACTGCGTGTGTCACTGCTGTAGGGACTGAAAGTTTCTTTTATCTCTCTTGTAAGCTCGTGTCTCTTCCATATTCTTGGGTCTGCTGCCTCTGAGGCCTTGGCTTCATCCCCTGCTTCTCAAGGAGTGAAAGGGAAGCCTGGTTCTTTCATCTTTTTAGTTCCCTTCCTCTTAGCCTGGTGCCAGAATCCTAGCACCTGAAGTGCCTGGCCTTTCCCACGGAATGCCCTGAGGTTGTGCGTTCTGTGGGAAAGGAGGACCCGGCCCTGGGCCTCCACCTTTGGCAGTGTGGGGAGGGGGTGTACTTGCAATGACCACTTTGCATTACAGGCACCAAGTCAGGTCCAGACTGCACCTCCTTGATCTCCAGCGGTCCCTAGTGGACTTGAGTTGAACAAGTTGCTTCCCATTATATTGTTACGTTTGGAAGACTGAGCTCTCTAATAAGTCATTTGTGTATTTGTTTATCTGTTTATACTTCCCATTCTCTGTCCTCAGTAAGCCCATGTCAATAGTTTGGGGTTTATCCTTCCCATTTCTACATGCTCATCTCAGATAACACTCATACCACCCTCCCGCTCCCCCCCCCTCCCCCACCAAAATCCCTGCAGATGGTGAGTGCAGCCATGAAATGAAAAGACGCTTACTCCTTGGAAGGAAAGTTATGACCAACCTAGACAGCATATTAAAAAGCAGAGACATTACTTTGCCAACAAAGGTCCGTCTAGTCAAGGCTATGGTTTTTCCAGTGGTCATGTATGGATGTGAGAGTTGGACTGTGAAGAAAGCTGAGCACCGAAGAATTGATGCTTTTGAGCTGTAGTGTTGGAGAAGACTGTTGAGAGTTCCTTGGACTGCGAGGAGATCCAACCAGTCCATCCTAGAGGAGGTCAATACTGAATACTCATTGTAAGGATGGATGCTGAAGCCGAAGCTCCAATAGTTTGGCCACCCGATGTGAAGAACCGACTCACTGGAAAAGCCCCTGACGCCGGGAAAGACTGACGGCAGGAGGAGAGGGGACACCAGAGGGTGAGGTGGCTGGATGGCATCACCGACTCAATGGACATGGGTTTGGGTGGACTCCGGGAGTTGGTGATGGACAGGGAGGCCTGGCGTGCTGCGGTTCATGGGGTCACAGAGTCGGACACGACTGAGCGACTGAACTGAACTGAACTGAAGCCCCCCTTCCCACATACACATACACGCACACACACATGCTGTGGACTTTTGGGGTCTTTTCACATTACAGACATCCAGTTCCAATTCAGTCCAGTTCAGTTGCTCAGTCGTGTCCGACTCTTTGCAACCCCATGAATTGCAGCACGCCAGGCCTCCCTGTCCATCACCAGCTCCCAGAGCCTAGTCAAACTCATGTCCATCGAGTCGGTGATGCCATCCAGCCATCTCCTCCTCTGTCATCCCCTTCTCCTCCTGCCCCCAATCCCTCCCAGCATCAGAGTCTTTTCCAATGAGTCAACCCTTCGCATGAGGTGGCCAAAGTACTGGAGTTTCAGCTTTAGCATCAGTCCTTCCAAAGAAATCCCAGGGCTGATCTCCTTTAGGATGGACTGGTTGGATCTCCTTGCAGTCCAAGGGACTCTCAGGAGTCTTCTCCAACACCACAGTTCAAAAGCATCAATTCTTTGGCGCTCAGCTTTCTTTATAGTCCAACTCTCATATCCATACATGACCACTGGAGAAACCATAGCCTTGACTGGACGGACCTTTGTTGGCTGAACAGTTTTATACAAAATTTTCCCATCGGTGCCTCTTGGAACACCCCCACCCTGATCAGCTCGTCTAATTGGAATCTGCTCCTGTTTGGTGTTCACAGCGTCCCTGGTGTGCTGTCCACTACCCTGCAATCAGCTGCTTAAACGTCTGTCCTTGCTCAGCAGAGCTTTCGCCCCGGTGGGCTGGGTCCCAGGAGCAGGGCTGCTGCAGGGAGGGTGTGCTGGCACCTCCCAGGGCAGCCGCTGCCTGCTGTGCAGAGGGTCTGTGACCACACATTCACCACAGTGCAGGGACACCTCTGTTCTCGTCCTGCCTGGAGGTTGCAGCTACTCTCGACTTTTCCCAGTTTGAGGGGAATTTAATGATTATAAGGTGGTATTTTCTGGCAATTTTAATTCTCATTTCACTCACTACTAGTGATTTTGAACCTCTTTTTAAGTGTTTGTTTCCCATTTGAATTTGGGTGTTGGTGACTTTTCATATACTGTACGCTTTTCTGTTGGGTTGTTTGTGTTTGTTAATAGGAGACCAATATATATATTGTGGATCTGAATTTTAATTTTTTTCAGATTTATACTGAGTGTTAATATTTAAATGGTCCCTCTATTCTTATTTTACCTAAAGTTTTTTTTAACAAGTTTTTATTATGATTTTGTAAAATGAATTAGAGAGGTAAAAAATCTTTTCCTGTAGCTTGGAATAGTTTAAATAACACCTAAAGTATCTTTTCTTTAAAGGTAAAATAAAAATGTGAACCCATCTAGCTAAGAAATGAAAAGAATGTGTTAGTCACTCAGTCGTGTCCGACTCTTTGTGACCCCATGGACTGTAGCCTGCCAGGCTCCTCTGTCCATGGAATTCTCCAGGCAAGAATACTGGAGTGGGTAACCATTCCTTGCTCAAGGGGATCCTCCCAACCCAGGGACTGAACCACGGTCTTCCACATTGCAGGCAGATTCTGTATCGTCTGAGCCACCAGGGAAAAGAGTGTGGACCAGTGTTATATTTTGTTAGGAAATAGTCCATTTTGTTGCCTTTCAAGCTTGTTTCTGTAGAACTGCATGCAGAGTTCCCTTGTATTCTTCTCATCTCTCCTTCATTCAGCTCTTTGCTGGTCCATTCACTCCACAGATACTAAGTGCCCAGATGTGTTGGGAAGTGCCTGAGGCATTGGGCTATAGCACTGAACAAGATTCAGAAGCCTTCATCTTTGGAGTTTCCATTCTAGTGCTAGGTGTGAGAAGGAAAAAAGTAGAGAAAGAGGGGGCTCAAAGGGTCTGAGGATGTAGGGATTTTAAATAAAGTGGCTACAACAGGCCCTGGGAAGGTCGCCTTTGAGTAAAAAGCTGAAGAAATGAGCAGGTGAACTTACCAGGACACAGAGCATCCCCAGACAGGTGAGAGGACCCTGAGGCAGGAGAGTCCAGGAGGCCAGTGTGGTTGGAGCAGAGTGGAGGGCTGGGGCAGCGGGAGAGGAACCGAGGGCACCTGGGGGTCTGGAGCCCAGTGTGGACTCTGCTAGCCATGGTGGTTTGCAGAGGAGGGTGGCATCTGGCTGCAGGGGGGTGCTGAAGACTGCCCGCCATGCAGGGAGGGCAGGGCAGGACCAGGTCAAGGGCTGCTGTGAGGACCCCAGTGCTGGGGGCGGGGGTCCTAAGCAGTTGGATTCTAGATCTATCTTGAGGACAAGCCCACAGGATTTCTGACGAGTCGGACGTGGAGATGAGACAGAGAGAGACATCAAGGACAGCTCGGCAGGGAGTGTCCACAGAGGAGCCCTGCCCAAGAGGGTGGGACCGGAAACCCATGCGTTTTGGGGGACAATGACTAGAGCTTGGTTCCGAGTGTGTGCTGAGTTTGAGATGCATGTTGGCGAGGCGTGGGGTGTCAGCTGGGCACTCTATGTGTTAGGGGCTGGCATTCAGGCTGCAGAAGGCATTTAAAGCTCTGAGGCCAACTAGCTTGTGTCAAGTTTCGTTTTGCTTTTTTCTGGTTGTCAGTATATTTATCTTCGATTTCTAATTTCTTAATTAGGATCATGTAAGCTTAGTATGTATTAATGATGATTTAAAATAAACAGATTGTAGATTTCCTTATTTTTTGTTTTCATTTTTATTATTGTTATTTTAAGTCATTATTAGGTTTATCTTTCTACTTTATTTTGATTTATTCTATTATTATTTTCCTGATTTCTTAAAATGTATAACTTGTTCTTTTTTCTTTCTTCTTTAACAGCAAAAGCAGTTAAGGCTGCGTGTTTCCCTCTACACAGAGCTTTGTTAGGAATTCCCCTCTGTACTGGTTTCCAGATAACAATTTTTTTTACTTTCCTCTTGAGGCAAAATTCATCTGGGAATGTGCTTCTGAGTTATAAGCAGCAATATTTTGACCATCTTTGTATCGTGTCTAATTTTATCAGATAATGATTGGGAAATGTGGCCAGTAAATCTCTATATCTAGAAGTTTTCAGATTCCAACTTCGTGACCGACTTTAGAAAGTTTCATTGACAGAAGCATGCTCTGTGTACGCTCCGCTTTTGAGAGTTATCAGGGTATAAGGGTGTCTCAAAGTCAAGTCTGTTGATTGTGGTTTCCAGTTCTTTAGGTCTCTATGTTTTATCTCCTAAATCTGTTCAGTTCTGAAAGAGGTGTTTAGAACATTCCCACTTCATTTTTTATTAATGAATTTCTTTTGTATTTTTTTCTTAAGATTGTGTGTGTGTGTGTGACCGGAGCACATCATGAGACCCATCCTCTTACGTTTCAGGTGTGTGGTGGGTTACCGCTGGCCGCGGGTGCTGCGCTGGGCAGCAGGTCTGCAGAGCCTGCCCATCCCGCTTCACCAGAACCCTGGTCCTGTCCACAACCCTCCAGCCCCACCCAGCAGCCCCTGGTCACCACTGTCCTGTCTCTGGTTGAATGAATTTCACTGTTTTAGATCTCTCATCTGTGTGCAGTCATTCACGAAGCGTTTGTCTTTCTGAATGTAGCTCATTCCCCTTGGCGTGGCACCCTCAAGGCCCCTCCACGTGGGTACATATTGCCGAGTTCCCTTCTTTATTAGGCTGAAGAGTATTCTGTGGTGTATATAGACCACATTTTCTCTGTCCACTCAGCTGTCGGTGGGCAGCTGGGTTGTTTCCATGTCTTGTCTGTTGTGGATTGTGCTGCAGTTAACACGGGAGAGCTCAGATCTCTTCACGATTCTGATTTCAGTTATTTTGGAGACCTTTCTCTCTATAGATGCAGAGACAGATGTAGATACGTGCTGTGCTCACTCAGTCGTGTCCGACTCTTTGTGGCCCTGTGGGCTGTAGCCCGCGAGGCTCCTCTGCCCGTGGGATTTTCCAGGCAAGAACACTGGAGTGGGTTGTCTGCCCTCCTCCAGGGGATCTTCCCAACCCAGGGGTTGAATCCGCACCTCGTATGTCCCCTGCGCTGGCAGGTGGATTCTTCACTACTGCTGCCACCCAGGAAGCCCAAGACAGAGAGACAGAGATAGAGGTGGTCTCCCCAGCAGCCGGCTTGCAGGGCCGTCAGGTGGTTTTAGTTTCACTTTTGAGGCCCCTCAGTGCTGCTCTCCATTTACGTTCCCATCAGCAGAGCCCAAAGGGCTAGTTTTCCATGTTCTCACCAACATTGTCTGTTGTCTTTTTGGAAGTGGCCATCCTGACACATGTGAGGTGATAAGTCTTGTGGTTTCGAGTTGCGTCTTCTTGGCCCTCCCTTGTGTATCTCTCGCGGCCTCGAGTTGCGTATCTCTCGCGGCCTTGAGTTGCGTCTTCTTGGCCCTCCCTTGTGTATCTCTCGCGGCCTTGA
>NW_024070209.1:105426740-105487995 GCF_014754425.2 Oryx dammah
TCGCGGCCTCGAGTTGCGTCTTCTTGGCCTCCCTTGTGTATCTCTCGTGACTTCTGGTCACACGTTTGGCCGCTGTATATTTTTATGGCTGTTACATCTTCTTTGTGAGTCACATGTTTCATCATCACACAGCACCTTCTTTGTCCGTTTACTTCCTCCACTGGACAATTCCTTGTCTGACAGCAAATGTCTTACTTTTCATTACTACCATTATTTTTGGGTTTTAGTTCGCATTGCTTGGTATCTTTGCTTTTCCTTTCATTTTCAACTCTTTATGATATTAAGTATTTTAAATGTTCTTCTTACAAACCGCATGTAACTGAGTTTTGCTTTTTTTTTTTTTTTAACCCAGCCTTGTGGGCTTTGTTCCTAATGGGGGAGTCCAGCCTGTCTCTGCTTAGTGTAAGGGTCGGCATCTGTGGCTTCTTCCTCCTCCTCCTTTGGTGTTTGGGGTCGGTGTTTGATGCTGTGGTCTCTCTTGCCTGCTTTGCCCTTTGACCAGGTTGCTGTTCATCATGCTCTCCCCTCTGCTAATTTCCGATTCTTCCCGTTTCTGTCCCACAAATGATGACCTTCCATCCCTGCTCGCAGAATTAGAAACATCTTTACTGTTTTCATGGGTTCCTACCCTCTTTACCACTGAGATGTAGTATCTCCATAACTGAGTTGCTGTATTTCCCATTTCTCTGCCCCTCCCTCAGCCCAGTAAGTATTGAGGTATTTCCCTCCTTATTCCCCACTCCTGGTGGGAGCTGTCTTGGGGATTTAGTGCTCGGTGTCCCCAGGCCCTGTGGTCACCCCGGGCAGGCGTGGGCCTGCCTCGGCCTGCCCGCCGAGCGGCCTCGTGGGTGCGCTCTCCTCTGCGGCCGCTGGGTCCCACCCGCTTTGCTCTGTCCCGGCTCGCCTGGCTCTTGGCGTTCCGCTAGGCGGCGTGTAGGTGAGTGACTGGATTCTGCACAGGCTCAGGCGTCCTCTGTTGTCCTCCTGACAAGAGAGCTTTTGCTGCTGTGGTTGTTCTCTCTTGTTCTGCGGAGGTCACTGTCCTGTTCCTAGTGACCTGGTTGCAGATGCGGCCCCTCCTGGCATGCCCTCTGCCTGGGGTCTGAAGCCCAGGGGGCCTCTCGGCCTGCAGCTCAGGTCTTCCTACTCGAGGAGTGTTTTTTCCCATTTGTTCAGTTATTTAACCTCCTTTCCTTTTTCTCTTTGCTCCTGGGATTCCGGTTACTTTGTGTTACCTCTTCCTTTGCTCCTTTGTGTCTCTCAGCCTTTTCCTTTGATTTCTTCCTCCTTATATTTCCTGTATATGTTTATCTAAGACATGGCTTTGCGGCATCTTCAGGCTCCTAGTTTGCGTTTTAAAGAGTGAACGTCTTTCCTTTCATCTGCTGAATGACTTGGGAGCAGTTCCATTTTCTCTCTTGGTTTCATTCTGGTTGCTTTGGCTCTGTGCCATATCTGGGATCCTGCAGACTTTGCTCCAAGTCCCCAGCAGAGCCCAAGGGTCTCCTTGCACTCGGGGCCTCAGGTGGTCTGCTTCCCTCGGGTCTGGATATAGGGCCTGGCACCTCCTAGGTTCCCCCCAGCTCCATGCTGGCTGCTGGTTGAGGCCTGATGGGTCCGCCTGCATGGTTTTCCTTAACCCCCAGAACCCCGTGAGACCCCATATCTGTTTCCAGTGAGGACTCTTCAGCTGCGAGGATATGCCAGCCATGTGCCTGTTGGGTGGACAGGGTGCATGTCCACATGCTTGGCGTCCAGTCCATATCACTTCTGCCTCCCATACCAAGGCATGCAGCCGCTAAGCAGGAAGGCGTCCTGCGCTGCCTGCCTGTCACCTGTGATCTATGCCTGTGCCCTGGTGGGGTGGTGGGGGCAGGGGCAGGTCTCAGTTGCCCGGTGTTTCTGTGCCCCACTCAGGGCGGTCGTCGGAGGGATGGTGCTACGCGGGGCTGACGCAGACGTTATGTTGACTAATGATTCCCTGCCTGGGTTAGTGCACAGACCCCACGTGTGCACAGGCACCCACGTCATTCTAAATGGGGCTTAATTCTGCTGTCATTCATAGTTCATTCATTCTCAACTGCCCCCTAGCTTGAAGATGTGTATTTTTTGTGAAAAAAGCCTTTTTATCATGAAGAATACGTGCTGATTAAGTGGAACCTGGAAAACGCACAAAGCCTAGAAGTCCTGACGTTGCAGGTTTCCACCCAAAGCAGGGATTCTCACTGTGACACATTTTCACTTCTACTACAGACCCTTCCTTTCGCCAGAGCTGCTGTGAGCACACAGGCGCTGTGAGCATACAGGCGCTGTGAGCACACGGGCGCTGTGAGCACACAGGCGCTGTGAGCATACACACAGGCACTGTGAGCACACAGGCGCTGTGAGCACACAGGCGCTGTGAGCATACATACAGGCGCTGTGAGCATACAGGCGCTGTGAGCACACCAGCGCTGTGAGCATACATACAGGCGCTGTGAGCACACAGGCGCTGTGAGCATACAGGCGCTGTGAGCACACGGGCGCTGTGAGCACACGGGCGCTGTGAGCATACAGGCGCTGCTCGTGGGAAGGGCCGCCTGTCCTCAGGGACCCAGCCCGGGATACCCTGAGGCCCCGTGGTCCCGGGGTGTGAGAGGACAGCAGCCCTGAGGCCCTCTTTGGGCGGGGCCAGCTGGCCTCATGGGGCTTGTCCAGCAGGGAGTCTCCCTGGAGAGCGTGTTGCTTGTCCTACTGGCCACGTGTGTGCACAAAGTGCTTTCTTGAGTCACATGTTCTCTTGACCTGCCTTCCCAGAGTGGGCCTGTGTGTGATTGCAGGTGTGCGCCTGTGTGAATCTGAGTGTGTCTTGGGAGGGTGTGGTCAGCATTGGGGTGTGCTGGACAGCACGTGTGTGTGTGACTGTTTCTAAATGGCAGTGTCTGGGGATTTTGAGTGTGTGGGTTCCCCAGTGGGTCTGTGCAGGCTCTGCCTATGTGCAGGCCTCTCTGTCTGTACTGGGTCCCTGTCTTCCCTCTTTGCCCCATGGCTGTCTTGGAGGAGGGAGTGGGTGTGTCTGGCTGTGCCCTTGGCATTTTGCAACCCTTGGCAAGGTTGGCCAAGAGGCTGTGTTGGATGAGCCAGAAACGAGCGCCCGGCATTGGCTGGTGGCAGGTCATGGACTGGGAGCTGTGTCCTGGCTCAGCCAGAGGCTGTGCTGGAACAGTGCCTTCCGCAGGTGTGGGTGGGGTGTGGGGGTGGCATCTAGAGTGCTGGGAATTCCCCGTTAGGGCCCTGCTGACCCCAAGGGCTGACTGACAGGTGCTCCTCGGGACCCGCCTTGTATCTGGTGCACAGCGGCTCTCTGTGTGATGTAGCTGCTCCAGAGGCCTCGGCCCATCTTCATTTAGTGAATCCAAGAAGACACCAGCCTGAAAATGCTCTTGAGTCTGCACACACACACCCCTGTGCAAACACGTCCACCATTGTGTAACATGCTCACACGCTTCTTCCCCAGGGACTGCGGCTAGGCCAGGTGTTCAGAGCCGCCTGTGTCTGAGCACTCGGGGGCACTCAGAGCCTCCAGGCACTCATGAAGTCTACTCATGCAGTTGTTACATGGCACCAGGGGTTGGGGGTGCAGAGGGAAGCCCTGCCCCCCAGAGCTCAGTCTGATCTGGGGCTCGGGCAAAGAACAGACTGCGAAGCCCACGCAGTGCAGTTGGTACAAGGATGTGATTGTTGGGGTGCTGAGGCCTGTTACTGGAGCCTAGAGAAGGGTGACCTCGGAGCTGAGAAGGAGCCGGGGGGAAGGCACTCCTCTTGGGGGGCAGTACGGGGGCTGTGGCATGGGAGCGGGAGAGGGCAGTTGGGTCTGGCGGGTGAGTCGGGGTGGAGGAGCAGCTTCCTGGGCAGACTTTCTGGGCTCTGTGGGCCAGAGTCTGCAGCCAGGCCAGACACAGATGAAGGAGCTTCGCTGTGTTCCAAGACAACTCCTAGAAAAGCAGGCGGTCAGTGGCTTTTGGCCCCGGAGCTCTAGAGGGAGAGAGGGCTAGAAGCAGCAGGACTCCCCAGCGGCGCCAGAGATCAGAGTGGCCTGGGAGCGTGGGGACTGCCCTGCTGCGTGGCAGCTGGGGCGCTGGGGACCATTGGCCTGCTTCAGTGCAGGCCTCCCAGCCACGGCCCAGCAGCTATGAAGACCGCCCATGCTCTTGTTTCCCTCATTTGTGAAGCAGGGGTGTGGCCAGGACCCACTCCAGGGGGCACACAATGTTGGTAGTGGGTCTGACACACACGGCGCCTGTGATGGAAACTGGTGCCTTGAGCCAGGCCAGAGCAAGTGTCCTTGTGGGATGGGGGACACATGTCCTGGAGGGTGCGTCTGCAGGGCTCACACTGGCAGAGGGAGAGTGTGTCCTGGGGCCCACTGGTCCCCCACACCCTCAGCGAGCCCCCTGTTCCTGCAGGGTCCCCCTTCGCCCGAGCCAGCCTCAAGAGTGGGAAGACGGAGAGCTCGTCATACTTCCGCAGGAAGGAGAAGATGTTCCGGTTCTTCATCCGGCGCCTGGTGAAGGCCCAGAGCTTCTACTGGGCGGTGCTGTGCGTGGTGGCCCTGAACACGCTGTGCGTGGCCATCGTGCACTACCGGCAGCCCCAGCGGCTCACCACAGCTCTGTGTACGTAGCTGGGCCCCGCCCTCCCGGGGCCCGCCTCCTCTGGAACGCTTCCAGCCCGCAGCCTGTGGCGTTGGGGTGCCCTGGGTAGGACCCCTGTGCTGACCACAGTGCCCCGGGGGTCTCTGCTGGAGGCCTGACTGTGCCCAGGCCTGGGCCCAGGTTCCAGGAGGCTGGGCTGGTCTGGTTGGACCCCTTCCGTCGGTGTAGTGGGAAACTAGTGAGAGGTCTGGGGAACCGGGGTGATGTCTCCTGCCCTAAGGGCTTTCGACCCAGGGACTAAGGGATCCGTCTGCCCTGGATTCCTGAGGAGAAAGAGCCTTGGTTCCCAGGGATCTCCCAGGGCTCTTCTAGTTGTTTCTGTTTTTCTCTTGGTTGGTTGAATCTGGACGTGTCCTCGACCAGGGATTATTGCAAACATGTCCATGAGCCTCAGGACACAGCAGGGGCTCTGGGTCGTGACCTGTCTGGCCCTGGTTATAGTTCCAAGGAAGTGAAGGGCTGAGGCCCCTTCCCAGGGACCAGGTTCCTTCACACCCAAGGGCCCTGCAGGGCGTGCGCAGCAAAAGGGCTTGCTTGTTCGTTTTGCCTCACGAGCGCTCCAGAGACGCTGTATGAATGCTTTCTGTCCTGCGGTCAGGGGCCCCTCCCACCCCTTCCCCAGGGTCAGCCACCTTCAGCCTGCTTATGTTAGTGGCTGATCTGGAAACAGCCTGCTCTGGGCTTCCACACATGCCTCCCTCTCTTCCCTTCCGTCTCCCTCTCCCTGAGTGCGTGCAGCCACCTAGATGCCCAGCAAAGCCTTTCTGCAGAGAAGCCCCCGGCTCCCAGTCCTGGCCCCCGGCAGGCCAGCCGCACGGAGCCTGGGCAGCTCTGACCGGGAGGCCGGGCTGCTGCTGCTGGGCTCTTTTGGGCTGTGGATGGATGGCTCCCGGAGCACCCGAAAATGTGGGTGGGGAGGGCTGTGTTGGGGGCTGGCTCCAGGCTGTTTCCCAGACTTCGGTTGCAGTCCATTGCTGGCATGATGGGAAAGGGCAGAGAGGAGAAGCAGGAGGGGCCCCGGCTGGCTCCCAGGTGGGGAGGGCGGGCTAAGGAACCAAAGTGTGTGCACTGAGCCGGGCGCCCTGCCCCTGATTCACGTGTCCTGGGCCCATGGTTTGGTGTGGGACCTGGCTTGGGACTGAATTCAGTGTCTCCTTGAGTCCTCAGGCTGCGATATCCCACCCTTGGGGGCTGGGCAGGGGCTGGGGAGACAGGGCTTCCTCCTCACTCGGGCAGTGGTGTGGCTGCTCCCTGGGGCTTCCTAGCTAGGCCTTTTCTTCCTACAAGAAGCCAGTGGTACCCAGTCTGTCTTGAGGTTGCTCCTGTTTCCTAGAGATTTGCCCAATGAGTGGGCTGGAGGGGGCCTGCACGGCCTGGTTGCATGTCTGACGTCAGGAGCACGAGGCTGGAAGTGCCTAGGTGCTGGCCGGGCCGCAGGCGTCCCTGGCTGCAAATCTGCCCCCTCACTGCCTCATCTTCTCTGTGGTTTCCTGGAAACACCTGCATTCATCAGCATCCCCCAGGGAAAATGGCTGGAGGGAAGGGTGGCCTCTGCTGGGTCTGGAAGCATCTGCTCAGTGCTGGGCTGAAGCTGAGGTGGGCTGACCCAGCCCGGGAGGGCAGGCCTTGCAGGAGGCAGAGGCAGAAGTGGGGGCTCCCTTTAGGACCAGCTTCATCAGAGCTCACTATGGGGCCCTGGCCTGAGGCTGGCCATGCACCTCGCCGTCCGCCTGTCAAATGCACCACCCCCAAGGCACTAAGGACCCCGAGACTGATGCCCAGATGGTGAAGGGGGCCTGAGAGTGGATGCTGTCATGCCGTGAACCCCTGGGCCTGGCAGGATGGACCTGGCCACCCTCTCCTCTGTCCCTTTGTCCCCACAGTTGCTGTCTTCCTGTTACAGTGCAGACACTGTGTAAGGTAGTTGCTCTGCTCCCCAGCCCATGATCTCCTGGAGGGAAGGGTCAGCTGTCTCTGGGGCCAGCTCAGCGCAGCGCAAGGGCCTGCAGGCTGAATGAGTACTTTAGGAAGGAACATGTGGATGCCCTTTCTTGGCCTCTGAGGGGAGGCTGAGCATATGAAGTTGAGGGTCTCTTCCTTGGGAGAGGAAAGGAGTGGACATGATGTGGAGGCTGTGTTCCAGGTGCCCCGTTTCTTGGAAAGCTTCCCTTTCAGCACTTCCTGGGCTGGTTCCAATAAAGGGCTCCCACTTTGATCTCCTGGGAGCAAGACAGGCCACTGGGTAGCTTCAGCTCCAAGGTCTGGGTGGGGCAGCTAGGGGCCCTGTCTCTGCGGTCTCTCCTTCCAAGACCTGAGCTCCCCTCATGAGGCCCTGGAGTGCAGGGGCCGAGGGGCTCATGTTCCAAGCTGGACTCAGGGCACAGCCTTCATGTGGCTTCTCCAGGAGGGCTGCTGTGCCATCGCCTTACTCATCCTGGGCACGGCTTGGGTACCCTGCTGGCGTTTGGACTGGCTTCAGGGGCCAGGCGGGCGGTGACTGTCCACGTGCCTGGGCCGCCCGCCTGAGGCCTTCCTGGGCCGTATGAGCCATCACACTCCTGTGAGGCACGCTGCTCAGTGGGCAGTGGAACTGCTGTCTTTGCTCCTCTGGGGTCTCAGCTGCTGCAGAGCTGCCTGGGGAGGCCTGTGTGTCTGTGCAGCACGTGGGGGTGTGCACGGAGGGCAGGACGTGCGTGACCCTCTCTTCCACCTTCTGTTTGAACAGAAGCTTCTTGAGGGCCAGTCTCCCGACCAGTCTGGCTGCCGGAGGCCCTGGGGCCACCGGGCGGGTGGCTGCCTGGTGACTGGACCCCTGTGCCCCTGGCCCTCTGTGGGGGCTCTGCCCTTCCTGCTCCACCGCTTCCCTGGCCCCATGCCCGGGTCAGAGGCCACAGTGCCTTTGGCTCACTCTGAAATGATGCACGGATTCCAGCTTTGGGCGGAGGATGAAAAACAGCGACCTTGTTCTGATCCCTGGAATTCCTGGTTTGGCCAGCCAGTCAGGGGCTAAGCTTGGCTGTGTCTCCCGCAGTCTGTGGTCTCAGACAGCTTCTGGACTGTTCTTCTTGCTCTGACCCTGCTTGTTCTCCTCTCAGGCTGGGTTGGAGTAGTGTCTCTGGGCCTTGAATTCCCAGGATGACCCTCGGGTCCAGTGTGGCCTCCCTTCAGCCCTGCGGCAGGGTCAACACCGCCAGTGGCAGGATCCCTGGGCTGAAGTGGGCCCTGCTCACCACGGCCACCTGCCAGGCCCAGCCTGCAGGAAGCTGAAAGCACCACCCCACAGGGGTCTCTGTGTGACTCCCCAGGGCCCCTAGCAAGTGTGGGTGCCTCCTGGGAGACTCGTACTGTGGGGGTCTGGGGGTGTTAGGTGGTAAGGATGCTTGCCTTTAGTGGGGTGAGCCTGTGAACAGAGTTAAAACCAAATATGGTGCTGTGAATTCAAGAGGGTCAGGGAGGTCCTTGCAGAGAAACTGGCGTTCTGGCCCAGGGTCCTCGCAGAGAGACCCCAGTTGCAGTCGGTGTGTGGGTCAGGGAGTGAGACTGAAAGGAGAAGGAAGGCTCCAAGGCCGTCCAGCATCTCCGGGGGGTTGGGTGCCTCCTGCCTGACCACCTGAGTCCCCTGGGAGACTTGGGCCCTTGACCCAGAGCTCACTCCCGAACCTGGTCCTGGGAGCCTGGGCACTCGCCTGCAAGCTGGAAGGAGCACCTCTCTGCGTCACATCCTCTCTGCTCGCCGCTTTGTCCTGGGCTGAGGCTGGAGCTCAGAGCCGCAGACCAGGCCTGGAAGCTGCCCCCTGGATCGGCCCAGAGGTCTGGTGTCCTCCGGTCTGGACTGAGCCAGGCGGGAGGAGGCTGCGAGCTAATCCCCCTCTTCTCCGGCTTCTCCTAGACTTTGCAGAGTTTGTTTTCCTGGGTCTCTTCCTCACAGAGATGTCCCTGAAGATGTATGGCCTGGGGCCCAGGAGCTACTTCCGGTCATCCTTCAACTGCTTTGATTTTGGGGTGAGTAAGCCTCCTCATCAGGGATGCCTGCTGTGGGTCCAGGTGGGCCCCCCATGTCCTGGCCTGAGAGCACATGCAGCCCGCCCCCACGATGGCATACCCAGTGTGAGCTGGGGTCTGGAGCACAGTCCCTGGGTTGGGGGACTGATGCTGCCGGTCGGAAAGGCAGCCTGCCGACAGGGGAGGCCTGTCCTGGTCCGGTCCTTACCGGTGCGGGTGTCGGCCACGGGGCAGCCTCATTCCCGTCCTGACCTGTCTGTGGTCCCAAGATCAGCTCAAGCCTCTGTGGCCTCCTCTGTGCTTGGTAGGTGATCTTTTAAATGTGCTGCTGCTATCCCATGGAGGCTCAAGGAGGCTGTGGTCCTGACCCCATCCTGCAGGTCTGGCCTGGGCAGGCCTGGACACACGTACCAGATTTTCCTGGGAGGCCGGAGGGGAGCAGTGGTCCCGGGTCCCTTCAGCAGCCTCTGCAGTGCGGGAGACCTGGAAGGCAGGTGCTTCTGAGGCTCACTGTGGACGAACACGGGCCCTGGGCAGCGTGGAAGCCCTTCCCTGGGCCCTGCAGTCGTGCAGGGTGCTGCCCTGTGCTGGCCCCAGAGCCCGAGGATGGGCACTGTCGACGCCTGCGCACGGCGGAGTTCTGACCTGGTGGAGGGCCTGAGTGGGAAGTGGCCAGGCCTCAGCCCAGGGAGGCCTTGCCCTTCTGCAGCCTTCTCAGTAGCCAGGCAGGGAGGCTGGACCTTGGGCAAAGGGAAGCTTCGACCTGAAATGGAGTTTGCCTTTCCCTCTCCGTGACGTGGCGCAGCCGACAGACACGGTCCGTGAGCGTGTCGGGTCCTCACGACTCACGTGACACGTGAGTGACTGGGGACACTGCGATGGGCCCAGGGCTGCCCAGCTCGTATGCAGGACGGTCCGCGCTGGAGCCCGGGGCGGTGGCCGCACACCTGCCACACTGCCTGCGCTCGGGCGGGGAAGGCAGCGACCGCCTCTGCGCTCTCGGGACACGGCGCCTGTGGCCTGGGTGGACGGTTGGGAGCGAGCCAGCGCTTCTGCTGCTTTGCCTCTTGGTTACAAAGGAAAAGAGAAGGCTTGGCAGATGTAGGCAGAGGGGACCCAGTCGGGGAGGAGCCTTCAGAGTGAGGGTCATCTGGGAACCAGCTAGGTCCCGGGATAGGGAACAATTTGCATATAAGCTAACAATCACTCCAGAACTGATCAGCTTAAAACAAGTATCTATTACCTCACAGTTCCTAAGGGTCAGGGGTCCAGGTGTGGCTTGACAGGGTACCTGTGGCCTGGGGTCCCTCACGAGGTCACAGTCCAGCTGAAGCCAGGGGTGCAGCTAGCCTGAGGCTTGATTAGGACTGGAGGCTTACATTCAGGACCACTAGAGACTGTTGAAAGGACTGGCTTGTGATGGGTGGCCGGCCGTGCCCCCAGAGCCACGGCCTCTCCGTGAGCTGCTCGCGTGTCCTCACCACGCCGTAACTCACAACACGAGCGCCAGACAGAGGCTGCAGAAAGCAGTCGCAGGGGAAAGAGCTGCCAGCGGTGCTACTGTATCTGTCAGGAGGGAGTCAACAGGCCAGCCCACCTTTCATGGGGAAGAATGTCACCAGGAGCCGGGGGTCTGTGCGGGCCGTCCTCGAGGCTGCCTGCCATGGTCTGCTGACCCAGCTTCTTCCTGTGTGAGATACACTCACCCGCGCTCCCTGCACCCTGCCTCACCCTACTGCAGCATCAGCTCAGAGGCAGAATCTCATCATCCGAATTGGACCCAGGTCTGGTTGAGGCGCCACAGTTTCTCTAGACCTTAGAGCCACGAAGCGCGAGAGACAAGGTACCCAGCCCCACGCCCTGCACACAGCGCAGCTGCTCTGCACCTCCCTGTTCACCACGGGGACACTGGACATACGCAAGGGCTGGTTGGGCTCCAGCAAGCATTGGGAGAATCTCCGATGAGTCCTCAGGCCTAGGAGCTCCCGGGGGCCCCTTTCCTAGTTCTGGCCCAGGTGCCTCCTGGGGCCCCTTCCCGCTGCCTGGCCTGGGAGCCTCTGAGTCTTCTTTTTAGCTCTAGATCTGGGCGCCCCCTGGGGCCCCTTTCCTGGTTCTGGGTCTGGGATTGAAACCACTTACCTCAGATTGGGACTTGAACCCAAGTGCTGGACTCAAACCCAACCAAAACCCATAGTACCTGGTTTTAGGACCTAATGAAGCTCAGGTTCTTGATGTATCATCACAGAAAGAATTCAGTGAGAGACAGAGTGATAGGTAAGAAGTGGATTTGTTCAGATTCAGAGAGAAACACACTCTACAGTGTGGGCCATCACACAGGGAGAGTGTGCCCAGAAAACTGGTGTGCTTGGCTTTTATAGGCTGGCAACTTCATATGCTAATGGGTGGGAGAATTATTCCAACTTTGGGAAGGAGTGGAGATCTCCAGGATTTGGGCCTCCACCCACTCCTTGGTCTTTGGACAGTGCTTTGGAGCTGTCGTGGCACCTCTGGGTGTGTCATTTCACCTGCCGATTGAGATCAAGGCTTCGTCTTGTCTGACTTCTTGGTCCCATTTGATTCTAATTGGTTTATGTTGTGTCCATGAGCTATGTACGCCATTCTTTCAAAAGTTGTGGCCTGCCCCTTTCCCTTCTGTCACTGGGCGCCCCCTGGTCCCCTTTCCTAGCTCTATTTCTGGGCGCCCCCTGGTCCCCTTTCCTTGCTCTATTTCTGGGCGCCCCCTGGTCTCCTTTCCTTGCTCTATTTCTGGGTGCCCCCTGGTCCCCTTTCCTTGCTCTATTTCTGGGCACCCCCTGGTCCCCTTTCCTTGCTCTATTTCTGGGCGCCCCCTGGTCCCCTTTCCTTGTTTTAGGTCTGGGAGCCCCTGGTCTTCTTTCCTTAAAAGTGGTAAGCATTCTAGCTGAGGTTTCTTGACCTGCTTCATATTTCGTGGAATTTGGGGAATCCAAAAGCCCCAGTCTGTTCTCTGCACTCTGGCCCTAGCTGGTGGTGCTTCTGCGCATCTAACCCTTTAGCAGTGGGGTGTGTCTTCCTATGTTTGCCCCTGTTGGACGGAAGCCGTGCCTACAGCACTCTTAGAGATCAGCCTCCTTGGCCTGAGCTGCTGCTGAAATGGCCAAAGTCAACACCGTTCCACGTCCCGGAGAGGACAGGACTTGGGCCCATTTGGAGTCTCACCTTATGTCCCCTTGAAAGGCTAGAAGGTCGCGGAATGTGCTCCGAGACCCGCCTCTCATCTTCTGGGATGCCGCATACCTGGTGCTGTTGTGCCCTTGGCTTCACTTTTAGGCCGCGCCCTCTCTCTCTTTTTAAAAAGGTTACTTATTTTCAGTTGAAGGCTAATTGTTTTACAATACTGTGTTTGTTTCTTCCACACATCAACGTGAATCAGCCGTTAAGTATGCATGTGTCCCCTTCCTTTTGCACCTCCGTCCCACCTCCCGCCCTGTCCCGCCCGTCTGGTTGTCACAGAGCCCCAGTCTGCGTTCCCTGAGTCACACAGCAAATCCCCACTGGCTATGTTTTACATATGGGAATGTATATGTTGCCATTCTACTCTCTCCGTACAGGACATCCTCTCCTTCCCGCCACCCTGCCCCATGTCCATGCCGTTGTTCAGTCACTCCGTCATGTCCGACTCTTTGTGACCCCATGGACTCCAGCACACCAGGCTTCCCTGTCCTTCACTATCTCCCAGAGTTTTCTCAAACTCATGTGCATTGAGTTGATGATAACATCCAACCATCTCATCCTCTGTTTCCCCCGTCTGCCCTTGATCTTTCCCAGAATCAGGATCTTTTCCAACGATTCAGCTCTTCCCATCAGCTGGCCAAAGTATTAAAGCTTCAGCTTCAGCATCAGTCCTTCCAATGAATATTCTGTGTTGATTTCCTTCAGGATTGACTGGTTTGATCTCCTTGCTGTCCAAGGGGCTCTCAAGAGTATTCTCCAGCACCACAGTTGAAAAGCATCAATTATTCAAAGCTCAGCCTTCTTTATGGTTCAACTCTCACATCCATACATGACTACTGGAAAAACCATAGCTTTGGGTTTGTTGGCAAGTGATGCCTCTGCTTTTTAATATGCTGTCTAGGTTTGTCATAGCTTTTCTTCCAGGGAGCAAGCGTCTTTTAATTTAATGGCTGTAGTCACCATCTGCAGAACTTCCCTGATAGCTCAGTTAGTAAAGAATCCATCTGCAACGCAGGAGACCCTGGTTCAATTCCTGGGTTAGGAAGATCTGCTGGAGAAGGGATAAGCTACTCGCTCCAGCTTTCTTGGGCTTCCCTTGTGACTTGGCTGGTAAAGAATCTGCCTGCAATGTGGGAAACCTGGGTTTGAGCCCTGGGTTTGGAAGATCCCCTGAATAAGGGGAAGGTTGCCCACTCCATATTCTGGCCTGGAGAATTCCATGGACTGTATAGTTCATGGGGTTGCAAGGAGTTGAGCATGACTGAGCAACTTTGACTTGCACCGTCTGCAATGATTTTGGAGCCCAAGAAAAAGAGTCTGTCACTGTTTGCATTTTTTCTTCCATCTATCTGCCATGAAGTGATGGGACTGGATGCCATGATCTTTGCTTTTTGAATGTTGAGTTTTAAGCCAGCTTTTCACTCCCTCTCTCTCATCACAAGGCTCTTTAGTTCCTCTTCGCTTTCTGTCATTTGTGCTCATTTCACATGCTGGCAAGATAATGCTCAAAATCCTTCAAGCTAGGCTTCAACAGTATGTGAATGAAGAACTTCTAAATGTACCGGCTGAATTTAGAACAGGCAGAGGAACCAGAGGTCAAATCGGCAACATCCGCTGGGTCAGAAAGACATCTGCTGCATTAACTGTCAGCCCAGTTCAGTTCAGGTGCTCGGTCGTGGCCGGCTCTTTGCAACCCCGTGGACTGTAGCAACCCAGGCTTCCCTGCC
The DNA here is from genome assembly GCF_014754425.2 of Oryx dammah. NCBI lineage: Eukaryota > Metazoa > Chordata > Mammalia > Artiodactyla > Bovidae > Oryx > Oryx dammah. Next base: position 105,440,377 of record NW_024070209.1, read on the forward strand.
CTTCGCCAACTCCTGCAGCTTACCCAAACTCATGTCCATCGAGTTGGTGATGACATCCAACCATCTCATCCTCTGTCGTCCCCTTCTCCTCCTGCCTTCAGTCTTTCCCAGCATCAGGGTCTTTTCCAATGAGTCAGTTCTTCACATCAGGTGACCAAAGTATTGGAGTTTCAGCTTCAGCATCAGTCCTTCCAATGAATATTCAGGACTAATCTTTAGGATGGACTGGTTGGATCTCCTTGCAGTCCAAGGGACTCTCAAGAGTCTTCTCCAACACCACAGTTCAAAAGCATCAGCTCTTCGGCTCTCAGCTTTCCTCATGGTCCCACTCTCACATCCATACATGACTACTGGAAAAACCATAGCTTTGACTAGACAGACCTTTGTTGGCAAAGAAATGGTTCTGCTTTATAATATGCTGTCTAGGTTGGTCATTGACTATGGTAAAGCCTTTGACTGTGTGGATCACAACAAACTGTGGAAAATTCTTAAAGAGATGGGAATATCAGACCACTTCACCTGCCTCCTGAGAAATCTGTATGCAGATCAAGAAGCAACAGTTAGAATCAGACATGGAAAAATAGACTGTTTCAAAATTGGGAAAGGAGTACGTCAGGCTGTATATTGTTACTCTGCTTGTTTAATGCATATGCAGAGGGGTGGTGTTTTACTCACCAAGTCGTGTCTGACTCTTGCAACCCATGGACTGCAGCCCACCAGGCTCCTCTGCCCGTGGGATTTCCCAGGCAAGAAGCCTGGAGTGGGTTGCCATTTCCTTCTGCCTGTATGCAGAGTACACCGTGCAGAATGCTGGGTTGGATGAATCAGAGGCTGGAATGAAGCTTGCCGGGGGAAACAACAGCTTCAGATGTGCGGGTGACACAGCGCCCTCAGGTCCGCTCTGTCTGCATTGCCGCTGCTGCCTGGGATAGGCTCATCAGTGCCAGCTCTCTAGATTCTATTTATGCTTGTATTAATATAGGGTATTCTCTCTCTTTCTGACTTACTTCATTCCATACAATAGGCTCTCGATTCATCCACCTCATTAGCACTGACTCAAATGGCATGCCATCTCTAGACGAGGCCTCATTTGTTCTGGAGCGGCTGAGCAGTTTCCAAACTAGCCACGTGTGGCCGCTCTTGACCCAGCAGCGCTTCCCTCAGCCCCGCTCCTCTTGGCTGGGTGGGCAGGGGCAGCAGCACGCGCTGCGTGGACGCATCCCGGCCGGAGCTCCAGCGCGGGGGCGTGTCCCCTGCTGTCCAGGTGGCTGTGGGCGCCGTGGGCTCTCTGCCTGCTCCCCTTGTAGCCTCCCGTGACTCCCCTCGCCCTGCTGCAGACCTTGCCGCCGGAGTCTTCAGAGTCCGGAATCCTTGAAGGGATGTGCTCAGGGTGGGTGAGGCGCTCACTCACGTGCTGCTCCGAGCCGCTCCCTGACTCCAGAGCCACTCCTGCCTCGGGCTTTCTAGTTCAGCAGCACTGTGCGCCTGCTTCCAGAGTTGATGCTGACTTCCCTTTCTGGGTATCAGTTTACGCCAGGGTTTGGTGCCTTAAAGCAGCCAGCGTCTGTCCTCTCATTCTGGCGGGCTGGCAGTCGGGTTGTGGCTCACTGGGTCCCTCGTGAGGTTCTGGGAGCTCCTTCCAAGCTCGTGCTCGTGGCTGCTGACAGACCTCCGGAAGACATTCTCCAGGCCCACTCTGGTGGCTGCTGGTCACGTGGGCCTCTGCTCAGGCTGGACCCCTGTCCTCAGAGGGCTGAGGGCACCAAGGCCAAGCCCCGGTCTTCCCGTAACTCCTCTCGGAGATGCCAGCCTATCATGTTTGTTGGGCTCTGTTTGCTAAAGTGGCTCACTAGGTCCAAGCTACCTTCCAGGGGACAGAGGTGGACAAGGGGGTGAACCCCAGGCAGTGGGACCGTTGGGGACTACCTGAAAGGCCACCTAAATTATAAACCAAGCTGAGCGGATTTTGAGGATTAATGTAAAATAGGAGATATATTGGGAGACTGACAACGGGAAGAAAGGAGATTTAGAAAATGACAGCGTTCAACGCTGGGGCCGTGTGATGCCGAGAAAAATTGGTGGTGGTGGTTGGAGTGCCAAGGCAGACATGACGGCTCATCCCACTTGCTGCTCTGCAGGGTCGAAGCGGCAGCTGTGGGCAGGTCCGAAGCCCTCCGAGTGGTGTGCTGTATCCAGGCTGGGGAGGCAGGCGGCGGGAGGCTGTGCGTTCGGGTGACTTGGAGCTGGTGCAGCCGGCACAGCAGGCGTGCAGGGCGTGGGCCAGTGTTAGCCCGCAGAGGCCGCTGCCCCTGATCCGTCACTGTTTGTCAGGCTTGGTGAGGATGTTGATGTCAAGCCGTGTTTGTAGTTGGTATGAAATGGGTGGAAGTGACTCAGACCTTGGGTGATGAGTGAGCCACACAGCAAAGTGGAATTTAGGAGACTGATGTTCACAGGGGAGTTCTCCACATCAGCTGCAGAAGCCAGGTTGGCAGGAGTAAGGATTAACCACACACATGAAGAGCACACAGCACGCACGCTGACTGTGGTGTGCCCAGCAAGGTGCAGCGCCAGGGAGGGAACTCCGTCTGGGCACCGTTGGCAAGGGATCCACTGTGCTCCAGCCCCATTGCTCTGTCCTTTTGGAGTGCCTTGCACCAGACACACTGATGCTGGGAGCGACTGGAAGCGGGGCAGGCCTCTTGCCCACAAGTCCCGGTCCACCAGTGTGGTCAGTGATCGGGACGACCCTTGGTGCAACAAGAGGGCGGGCTAGTCCCTGTCTGTCCTTGGTGGCACTTGCTGGCTCCTGATATTCGGGGGAAGACAATATACAGTTATGAACTGGAACCTCTTGGAGGGGACAAGACCAAACAGGGGATGTTAGAAGGAGGCTGCGTCTGCTGGTCTGTGTGGACACAGCCTAACAGTCAAGGCTGTCTGAGCGGTTTGCTGGCCCAGAGGGGTCACCTGGCTGTCATAAACCGCAGGGGAGGCATGCACAAGGAGTCTTTAAGATTTGCTGAGAAACCTGCAGGCCAGACGTGCTCTGTGTCCTGTGTCCTCCTGGTGTGTCTGGGGGAAGGACAGGCACCGTCTGTGGCTCCCAGAGGCTGCAGGAGCTCTGTGTGAGGCCCCTGCCTCACGTTGACTTATCTGGCTTGAGCTTCGGACAGGGGAGCCAGGGCTGATGCTTCCGGAGAGACGTGGCCACAGCCCTGCCCTGGGCCGCCCCTGTCTCTGTTGCAGGTCATTGTGGGGAGCATTTTCGAAGTGGTCTGGGCAGCCATCAAGCCAGGAACCTCCTTCGGCATCAGTGTGCTGCGGGCGCTGCGGCTGCTGAGAATCTTCAAAGTCACCAAGTATGTCGTCCGTGGGCTAGTGGGGGCGGTGGTTCCTGCCGCCTGCTCTGGAGTGGGGGGAGGGGATTCCTGTCGTCCGCGTGCTCTGGGGGCGGGGGCGGATTCCCTGTGCTCCGGGGTTGTGGGTGGATTCCTTGTACTCCGGGGGTCTATCTGCGGGGCTGTTTTCAGCCTCAGCACTGCCCCAGCGTTTCTGGCTTTCTCATTAGCTTGTTCCCCACAGTTTCACACTGGCTTCTGTCTTGAAACCCACGAGCCCATCTTTCAACCTCAAAGGGTGACTGTTCCCTAGTTAATGGAGAAAACAGAGGTTATCAGATAGAGGTTTCCTATCTTGCTGCCCCCAAGTTTGCTAACCTGCCTTGCAGCCGCTGTCCTGGCCCCAGCAGGACTCTGACCTTCTGACCTGAACTCCCAGGCCTGCCTTTTCCACTCAGGGCTGACCCTGCCAGCCATCTTCAGTGTCAGGACGCGGCCCTGACCGTGTGTTCAGGCTCATCCCCCTTGGCTCCACAGCCCTGGAGGAAGGTTGCTCCTTTCTGCCCGTGAGGGGGCTGAGCTGCCCCCTCTCTGCTGGAGCAGTGGTGGGAGGGGGCTGCTCCTGTCCACAGCTGTCACGGCAGCAGCAGAGCTGCCCTCACCCTGCTGGCCATGGGCATAGTGACTCCACCGTGGTGGGTCCCGAGCCAGCCTCCCAGGCCAGGGCGCCTGGAGCATGTGGCCACACGTGCCCAGCTCTTGACAGCTGCGGGATGGTCCAGACGGAGCCTATGCAGGTGGCCTGCTTCCAAGCACCTCTAGTGACTTCCTCAGCCTCCTGGGGAGGCTGGACTAGATCTTTTCTCGTCTGTTTTAAATCCACACCTGAGGCCGTTGAAAGTCAGGGTGGTACAATGCAGAGGAGTTGTGGACAGGACTCCTGTCTGGCTTGGCCCACAGACGCTCCTGAGTGCTCCCGCCACCTGCCCTGAGTCCTCTGCTGCTTCCGCAGGAGCAGGGCTCCAGGAGGTGGTGCGGTGCTGCCTGCACCTTGGCTGTGGGCCTGGCGTCTTGGCAGCTCTATTTCCTCCTGGGTGGCTCTTGTCCTGACCTAGACCCTGCCCATCAGGAGAAGGCTTTCTGGAGTCTTCTAGCCCATCTCTTATTAACTCTCATGCACCCAGTAAGAGAGTAGTGGGTCTCTGTGACACAGCCCTGGGGACGAGGGCGCAGGGATGTCCCAGGCCTCTCCCCAGGCCAGGGCAGAGGACAGCAAGTGCTAAGGCAGAGAGGTACGTGGCGTGTCTCCCTGGGGCTTGGGCTGTCCTGGGGTTGCAGCTGGAGGGACCCATTACCTAGCAAGCCCACAGCAAGACTTATCTGCAGACTGCAGGGGGCCTGTGAGGCACAGGGGTTCAGCTGAATGAGAGGGCCATGGTCTCTGGGCCCCAGGAGCGTTTGAGGGGTGGGCTGGAGCGGTGTTGAGCCTGGAGAGCTGCTCTGTGCAACGTGGCTCGGGCCCTGGGGGACACCCAAGCCCAGCCTGCTTTGTTGAGGGTGGGGGTGCTGATGGACGCTCCAGTGCGGCCCTTCTCCTGCACAGCTGGGACACACAGCTGTGGCCCTCACTTCCTGCGAGCTGGCCCACGGGAGCTGAGGGATGCAGGCAGGTGTGGCTGCAGAGGAGGGAGACCAGAGAGCCGGTGTGGGAGGTGCGCGTGAGCCCAGCTCTGAATGTGCAGTCTCTGCCGTCACCCTGGGCCGGGTGGTGGGCTGCAGTGCAGAAGGGGTGTGGGCCCCTGGAGAAAGTGCATGTAGGGCCCTCAGGGCGGGAGGTGCCAGAAGCCGCAGGCGTGGCCCTCGGGGTCCCGGTGTCCTGGCACACTCAGACCAGGCCTCCCGCAGGTACTGGAGCTCCCTGCGGAACCTGGTGGTGTCCCTGCTCAACTCCATGAAGTCCATCATCAGCCTGCTCTTCTTGCTCTTCCTCTTCATCGTGGTCTTCGCTCTGCTGGGCATGCAGCTCTTCGGGGGACAGTAAGTGAGGCCGGGCCCCTGGGGGCAGGGCCAGGGGACAGTGCTGCTGGGCCCCCATGCTGCTTCCCCCACTAAGGCCCCGGGAAGGGCTGCTGGCCCAGACACAGCCCCCAGGTGCCAGCCTTCCTGGAGAAGGCAGTGGCAGCCCACTCCAGAACTCTTGCCTGGAAGATCCTATGGACGGAGGAGCCTGGAAGGCTGCAGTCCATGGGGTCGCTAAGAGTTGGATACGATTGAGCGACTTCACTTTCACCTTTCACTTGTATGCACTGGAGAAGGAAATGGCACCCACTCCAGTGTTCTTGTCTGGAGAATCCCAGGGATGGGGGAGCCTGGTGGGCTGCCGTCTATGGGGTCGCACAGAGTCAGACACGACTGAAGCGACTTAGCAGTAGCAGCCAGCCTGCCTGGGCCCAGTGGACCTGCCTCTGTCTGTCCAAGACCCTTGTTCTTCTCAGGTTCAACTTTCAGGATGAGACTCCGACAACCAACTTTGACACCTTCCCTGCCGCCATCCTCACTGTCTTCCAGGTAAGGCTCCCGTCTCTGGACTCAGTCGCGGCCGCGGGGCTTTGTGGGCGGGGGGGAGGCAGCCTGCCGTCAGCCCCTCAGTGCCCGCAAGGACACAGGCACAGCGGGCCTCTGGTGTCAGGCCCCGGTTGGGACCCGGCTTGGGAACGAGCCTGCCAGGGGCAGGTGGATGCCCCGGGAGGCCCTGGCTTCAGTCATCGCTTAACTCTCTGCCGTAGACCTGGAACTGATTACAGCTGTCTTTGTCCTTTGCAAACACAGCGGAAAGCTGTCCCCAGGCTTCTCCCTCCAGGGGCTTGGCCCAGCAGCCCCTCACCTCTCCTTGGATCTGAACACACACTCCCCGCAGCCCCTGGGGGCACGTAGGTCGGGGCCCCATTCTTGGTGGATTCTGTGTTCCCTCCTGAAAACTCTCTTGGTTGAGCTCTCTCTTCGTCTCAGAGCTATAGCTCCCTTGCGCCTCCACGACGGGCCTCCTCCGTGTGATAAGGCAAACATCTCTGTCCCACACAGTCCCCTTGGCCACGTCTGAGACCAAGCAGGACCAGGGCGGGGGTGGGTGCCCGTGATGGAGCTTCGAGAAGCCGCCACACCACAGGCACTCTGGCCAGGGGCCTGCCTGCCCTCAGCCACTGCTGGGGCCACGGCGAGCGTGAGGGGCGGGGACCTGGTGGCCCCTCTCTCAAAGGAAGGGACCTTCCAGCCGACCGTTTGAACCGCTTGCTGATGGAGTGACTCAGTGTGGTGATTTCACCCCCTGAGCCCTCCCGTCATGGGGGAGCCCTGCAGCTCCTCCGCCCCCAGGGACAGTGGGTAGAGCCCTCTCCTTCCAGAGGGCTGTCGTCTCCCGGCCTGACAGGACTCCAGACCCTGCGCTGCCACCGCCCAGTTCCCACCTGGCCCACCTCAAGTCCTCTGAGCTCAAAGGGCTGGGGTGCCTGTGAGCACACTGCCGTTCTTGCCTAAGTCTCTGTCAAGGCGCCCACAGATGACACAGATGACTGTCTAGCCATTTAAGGTGGCTGAGAGAGTAGTTAGGGCTGGAGGAGGCCGAGTAGATCGCCAGGGACGGGCATGTAATGCCCTCAGGATGGCACTGGGCCAATGGCCTGAGCGCCCAGGGTGGAGCCTCTGCTCTGAATGGGGTTGGAGAGGGCATAGGGAGGCGTGTGACGGGGGTGGGGTGGAGCGGGAGGACAGCTTGGACTCCGCTCCCAGTGAGGCTGACCCCGTGGAAGAGCGCCGACTGTGCCCACAGGTGGAGTTTCCGTCCTAAGACACGGAAACAGCAGGTGAACGCAGGCACCTTCAGCCCTCAGATGGCCAAAGGTTAAAGGAAGAGAGGCGCCTCAGAACCAAGAATATCGGGTTACTATGACAAATAGCTGATAATCCTGGAAGCAAAAATACAGCTATTTAAATAAACAGAGGGTGAGCCACACACTGATGTGGTCCTGGTGAGAATGGGGGCGCTGGCATGCATGGAGGGCCTGAGCCCACTGTGGCTCAGAGGTGCAGAGAAGGTGCCAGCGACCTTCCAGAAAGAGCCGAGACCTGGACACTGCCCAGTAAAGAGAAAATCTTAAAATCTGTTGTAGAAAGAAGGATTTCCTGTGAAGAATGCCAGTCTGATGGCAGGAGGGTGGGGAAAAGTAAAATTCTGAAGGACAGCCCCTGTTGCTCTAGAAGAGAGCGTGATCTGAGCTGGAGGAGGCACACCCAGGAGTTGCCGGGAGCCGCAGCTGACTGCTGGGAGCACTGCAGGCGCGACGCAGGCGGGGGTGCAGCAACCCAGGGAGAAGCAGAAAACCCAGACGGTTTCAGAAATGGGATAATCCATGAACAGTAATTGAAAAATCTACCTATCCTGGCCACCATGCTGACAGTTTAACAAGTGAATTCTGCCAGCTGTTTTAGAATGGTTGCTCCAATTTCATACAGATGACTCCAGAGAAGATAAAAAGGAGATACCCACCCTTTATGAAACTGGACTAATTCTGCTGTGAAAATGCTAGACAAAGACAATATGAGACAGGAAAAAATATATATTAGCATCACACACAGAGAGACAGGACATCCTGAGGGAAATAAGAACCAATCCAATGTGGGTGTCCTTAAAGATTATCTTTATGATCAACTTGAATTTACCCTAGAAATGCAAGATGATTTAACATTAGAAAGTCTATTACTGTAACTCGTAGCATAACAGACTGACAAAGGAAAAGAGTGTACCATCAAAAAGAGCATCTGAGCTCCAGAATGTACCATCAGAAAGAGCACCTGAGCTCTAGAGTGTACCATCAGAAAGAGCATCTGAGCTCTGCTCCAGAATGTACCATCAGAAAGAGCATCTGAGCTCCAGCAAAAGCACAACCAAGCACCAGAGTGAGGAACAGACGGCATGAGATGAGCAAACCGTGGTAACTGTGGAAGCTGGGTGATGAGTGTGTGGGGCTGCATCGCACCCTGTGCTCTGTGTGTTTGATAAAGCCCAGCGCTCTTCCAGACGGAAGCTCTTAGCAGACTATGCCAGTTATCAGTGGTCTCGGTGCACTAGAATAAGAAAAAGATGAAATAAAAGTCTCAGGATTGCCAAGGAAGAAATAAAAATGTCATTATTCACAGATGAAATATTTATGTACTCCGAACACTTGTGTTGTCACTGCAGATGGTGTGGGACAGTTTGGTTATCCATAGAGAAAAAAAGGAAGTTGGATTTCCACCTCGTAGCAGATTTGAAAATCAGCTCAGATGAATTAAGACATAAATGTGAAAAGCAAATTTCAAATTTTAGAATGTAAAGGAGAGCACTGTTCCTGAGGGCCTTCTTAAGGAAGAGAGAAAAATGCACAGATCATAAATGAAACCTTTGGAAAATTTGACTATTGAAATACAAATTTTTGCATCCAAAAATTATCACAGAATGTCAGAAAAGTCATCGGCTGGAGCAGATATTTCCACAGCATCAGCCAATAAACAGCGACCAGAATAAATAACCAGCAACCAGAACGAGGCTTTCCCAGGTGGCGCCAGTGGTAAAAAACCCACCTGCCTATGCAGGAGACTCAAGAGACACAGTTTCCATCTGTAGGTTGGGAAGACCTCCTGGAGTAGGAAATGACAACCTGCTTCAATATTGTTGCTGGAAAATTCCATGGGCAGAGGAGTGTGGAGGGCTACAGTCCATGGGGCTAAAAAAAGTCAGACATGACTAAACAACTGAGCAGAGTAATCAAAATAAATAAAAACTTCCACAAATCAAAAAGGGAAAACAGCAGCAGGAACATGCAGCAGAAAAGGGCGAAGTGTGTAAGAAGGAACTCAGGGCAGGAAGGTGGGCTGAAGAGCGGACCTGTAGAAGCCCTCAGCTGTTACTTGTAGTCAGGCAGATGCAAATGAAACCCGCCTCTCAGTCCAGCTGAGATTAAGAACCCTAAGTCTCAAGTTTTAGAGAAAGTGGACGTCTTCAGACGGCGCTCCTTGTGACTCCATGGACTATGCAGTCCATAGGATTCTCCAGGCCAGAATACTCTTTCCCTCCTCCAGGGGATCTTCCCAACCCAGGGATGGAACCCAGGTCTCCCACATTGCAGGTGGATTCTTTACCAGCTGAGCCACCAGGGGAGCCCCCAGTTTTAGAGACGATGTGGGAAAGTGAGGATTCCCTTGTGGTGGTGAAGTACAGATCGCTTTGGAAACTGATGTCAGGCATCTAACCCACTGGCACTCCCATGAAAGAAGCTCCTGTTGCGGGTACGTGCCCTGGCACGTCCCTGGCCAAGCGCGCAGAGGCCTGCGAGAGCGCCGAGGCCTGCGAGAGCGCCGAGGCAGCACCGCCCGCGGTGGTGAAACCCTGGAGACCTCTGCATTGTTCATCCTCAGGAGAGTGATAAGAAGAGTGTGTTCTGTCTGGGCAGCAGGACCATGAATGAACGACCTGGAATTAACTATATTAACATGGATCAGAAGCAATGTTAATCTAAAAAAAGCAAGATTCCGAATAATGCAAATCATATGATACTTTTAATTAACTTTAAAAATTGAAGCAGAGTTGATTTACAGTGTGATGTTAATTTCTGCTATATAGGAAAGTGACTCAGTTATACATATACATACATATGTATATTCTTTTTTCCATTCTTTCCCATTATGGTTTAGCATATGCTACTATTTAAATAAGGATGAAAACATCTTGTTTCCAAACATACTGTGTAACAATATTGTTTATGGTATATATACAAGTAGAAATATAAAAGTGTGCATGGGAATGATTAACACCAAAGTCAGGGCTAGGTGGGTGTGGGGAGCGGAGGAATGAGACTGAGGATTTCTACTCAAGGACCTTCAGGTACATTTTTTTTATATTAGCTTTAAAATTTTTTTCCCATATTACCTTATACATTGCTGTTAGCGATGACGTAACGCAAAGCAAATATTGAATGCTTTTATGTTTTTAAACTTTCTTGTATTTTTAAAAATTTATTAATTTTAATTTAAGGCTAATTGCTTTACAATATTGGTTTGATTTCTTCTCTACCTCAGCATGAATTAGCCATTGGTGTACATATGTCCCTTCCCTCTTGAATCCCCTTCCCCTTCAGCTACATTTTAATGTTTTATTTCTTAAGCTGGGAATAGGTACAGAGAGCTTTAAATATTATTCATTGTACCTTTCTGAATGTGTGAAATAATACATACTTTAAAATTAAATGAATACAAAAAGATAAACTGCTGCTGCTGCTGCTAAGTCACTTCAGTCGTGTCCGACTCTGTGCGACCCCATAGATGGCAGCCCACCAGGCTCCCCCATCCCTGATATTCTCCAGGCAAGAACACTGGAGTGGGTTGCCATTTCCTTCTCCAACGCATGAAAGTGAAAAGTGAAAGTGAAGTCGCTCAGTCGTGTCTGACTCTTCGCAACCCCATGGACTGCAGCCCACCAGGCTCCTGCGTCCATGAGATTCTCTAGGCGAGAGTACTGGAGTGGGGTGCCATCGCCTTCTCTGAAAAGATAAACTAAGTTAACATTAACCGAGAGAAAGCTGGTGTAATAGTAACATCAGTCAAAATAGAAGGTGAAAAAAGCTTCAGTAAAAAGAAGAAACTACTTTTGCATAACAATAAAGGGCAGCCATGAAATTAAAAGACGCTCACTCCTTGGAAGGAAAGTTATGACCAACCTAGACAGCATATTCAAAAGCAGAGACATTACTTTGCCGACAAAGGTCCGTCTAGTCAAGGCTATGGTTTTCCCAGTGGTCATGTATGGATGTGAGAGTTGGACTGTGAAGAAGGCTGAGTGCCGAAGAATTGATGCTTTTGAACTGTGGTGTTGGAGAAGACTCTTGAGAGTCCCTTGAACTGCAGTGAGATCCAACCAGTCCATTCTGAAGGAGATCAGCCCTGGGATTTCTTTGGAAGGAATGATGCTGAAGCTGAAACTCCAGTACTGTGGCCACCTCACGCGAAGAGTTGACTGGTTGGAAAAGACTCTGATGCTGGGAGGATTGGGGGCAGGAGGAGAAGGGGACGACCGAGGATGAGATGGCTGGATGGCATCACGGACTCGATGGACGTGAGTCTGGGTGAACTCCGGGAGATGGTGATGGACAGGGAGGCCTGGTGTGCTGCGATTCACGGGGTCGCAAAGAGTCGGACACGACTGAGCGACTGGACTGAACTGAACTGAACCGAACGGGAAGATTCAGTGTAAGAACATGGCTCCCCAAAGCAAAGACTGACAGAATTACAAAGAGAAATAAAAAGTCCACTCTCTTTTCAGGGATATATATTTCCAGCAAACTGAAGGATGAAGCTGATGAGATTAGAAAGGATATCAGCTGATGCCTACAAGAACTTGCACAACTGATAGTGGATAAAACACTCATTCGGGGGCACAGAGAACTTCTACAGAAACTGATCACTTGTTAAGTCACTCAGGAAATCCCTACAAGTGGTAAAGAATTGCTCTCCTACAGTGAACATGCTTCTTATAAAAAACAAGTTTTACTTATGTATTTAAAATTTGGCCACACTCTGTGACATGTGGGGTCATATTTCCCTGTCCAGGGACCGAATCTGCACCCCCTGGATTGGAACGTGGCGTCTTAACCACTGCACCACCAGGGAAGTCCCAGAGCACATCCTTGGCATTACTTAAATAAATACAAACCACCAGTGAACAATCACATAAACTCGTCCCCATATTTGAAAGCTGAAGGACTGTGTTGAAGAATACATCACAGGGGATACTACCGAATACTTGGAACTAAATAATAATTAGCAAAACTTAGAGGATGAGTTTGAAGCAATGCTTAGAGAAAAATGTAGAATCTTAGAAGCAACTATCAAATTAAGAAAATGACTAAAAATAAGAGAAGGGCTGAAAATAAATATGTTAAATACTTATCTTAAAAAACAAACAAACAAAAAAAGAATGATAGAGTAAACCAAAGAGAAACTGAAAGCAGGAAAACGATGCTGCTAAGAGCAGATGTTAGAGAGACAGGAAACTGACGTGCCAAGATAACAAGATCATAAAAGTCCATCATCAGTACGTGCATGGGCGTCCAGTCATGTCTGACTCTTTGCGACCCATTGGACTGGAGCCCTCTGAGGGCTACAGATGTGTACAGATGTGTATCCTTCAGGGATGGCAGCACCAGGCATTTCTGGGTTGGTGTCTCAAAGTGTCTTCAGTGTGTGACAGGTGTCCTGGAGGCCTGTGTTAGGACAGTAAGTGTCAGAAGGTCAGATACCATCTGAGCCTCCTGGCTCCACTGCAGAGCTCTCCCCCTCCATAACTCTGTGAGGCAGGGGCTTTGTTTTGTCCTCTGAAGAGCATAAGTGGCACACAACAGGCACTCTGCTTGCTCAGGGAAGGTAGATGCAAATAGTCTGAAATAAAGTATTCAAAAGTCAAATCCAATTCTGTATAAAGTAGAACCTCATAGCTAAACTGCACTTATCTCAGTAATATAGTAGTTTGTCAATGTAATTTCCTGATCGCTACGTGTTAAAGAGAAAAATAAGCATATCAATAGATGTAGAAAGTAAAGCGTCAACATTATGATGAAAAACATGTTCTACAAAGAACTTAAAATACTAAGGACTCAAAACCAAAAAAAGGAACCCCTAACAAGCCCCCAGCTAGGTGGGACAGCTCGTATGGATGAGCTTCCTTTTGGAAGGGACAGAAATGTTCTGAAACTGACTGCGGCAGTGGTTGCATATATGTGTGGATGTCCTAAACCCACTGAACGGTGCTCTTTAAATGACTGATTTATATGGTATGTTAACTCTCTTAATTTCTTCTAAGAATCCCTTAGAAGAAATGAAGTAGCCCTCATAGTCAACAAAAGAGTCCAAAATGCAGTACTTGGATGCTATCTCAAAAATGCCAGAATGATCTCTGTTCGTTTCCAAGGCAAACCATTCAATATCACAGTAATCCAAGTCTATGCCCAATCCCTAATGCCGAAGAAGCTGAAGTTGAACATTTCTATGATGACCTACAAGACCTTCTAGAACTAACACCAATAAAAGACGTCCTTCTCATCACAGGGGACTGGAATGCAACAGTAGGAAGTCAGGAGACACCTGGAGTGACAGGCAAGTTTGGCCTTGGAATACAAGAGGAAGCAGGACAAAGGCTAACAGAGTTTTGCCAAGAGAACACACTGGTCACAGCAAACACCTTCTTCCAACAACACACAGTATGACTCTACACATGGACATCACCAGATGGCCAAACCGAAAGCGGGCTGACCATGCTCTTCTCAGCCGAAGATGGAGAAGCTCCACACAGTCTGCAAGAACAAGGCTGGGAGCTGACTGTGGCTCAGATCACGAGCTCCTGTCGCCAAATGCAGACTTAAATGAAGAAGGTGGGGAAAACCAGCAGACCATTCATGTATGACCTAAATCAAAGTGGAAGTAACAAATAGATTCAAGGGATTAGATCTGATGGACAGAGTGCCTGAGGAACCTTGGACAGAAGTTCGTGATATTGTACAGGAGGCCCTCCGTGATCAAGACCATCCCCAAGGAAAAGAAATACAAAAAGGCAAAATGGTTGTCTGAGGAGGCCTTACAAATAACTGAGAAAAGAAGAAAAGTGAAAGGCAAAAGAGAAAAGGAAAGATATATTCATCTGAATGCAGAGTTCCAAAGAATAGCAAGGAGAACTAAGAAAGCCTTCCTCAGCGATCAGTGCAAAGAAATAGAATAAAACAACAGAATGGGAAAGACTAGAGATCTCTTTAAGAAAATTAGAGATACCCAGGGAACATTTCATGCAAAGATGGGCTCGATAAAGGACAGAAATGGTATGGACCTAATGGAAGCAGGAGATATTAAGAAGAGGTGGCAAGAATACACGAAGAACTGTACAAAAAAGATCTTCATGACCCAGATAACCACGATGGTGTGATCACTCACCTAGAGCCAGACATCCTGGAGTCCAAAGTCAAGTGGGCCTTAGGAAGCATCACTATGAACAAAGCTAGTGGAAGTGATAGAATTCCAGCTGAACTATTCCAAGTCCGAAGAGATGCTGCTGCTAAAGTGCTGCATTCAATATGCCAGTAAATTTGGGAAACTCAGCAGTGTCCACAGGACTGGAAAAGATCAGTCTTCATTCCAATCCCAAAGAAAGGGAATGCCAGAGAATGTTCTAACTACCACACAATTGCACTCATCTCACACATTAGCAAAATAATGCTCAAAATTCTCCAAGCCAGGCTTCAAGAGTATGTGAACCGTGAACTTCCAGATGTTCAAGCTGGATTTAGAAAAGGCAGAGGAACCAGAGATCAAATTGCCGACATCCGTTGGATCATTGAAAAAGCAGAATTCCAGAGAAACATCTGCTTTCTTGACTACACCAAAGCCTTTGATTGTGTGGATCACAAGAAACTGTGGAACATTCTTCAAGAGATGGGAATACCAGACCAGCTTACCTGCCTCCTGAGAAATCTGCATGCAGGTCAAGGAGCAACAGTTAGAAACGGAAATGGAACAATGGACGGGTCCAGGTTGGGAAAGGAGTACATCAAAGCTGTATGTTGTCGCCTTGCTTATTTCACTTATATGCAGAGCACATCATGGGAAATGCTGGGCTGGATGCAGCACCAGCTGGAATCAAGTTTGCTTGGAAAAATATCAATAACCTCAGATATGCAGATGGCACCATCCTTATGGCAGAAAGTGAAGAGGCGCTAAAGAGCCTCTTGATGAAAGTGAAAAGCGAAAGTGAAGTTGCTAGGTCACGTCCGACTCTTTGTGACCCCATGGACACCAGGCTGCTCCGTCCATGGGATTTTCTAGGCAAGAGTATGGGAGTGGGTTGCCATTTCCTTCTCCAGGGAATCTTCCTGACCCAGGGATCGAACCCAGGTCTCCCACATAGTAGACAGACGCTTTACCATCTGAGCCACAGGGAAGTCAAAAGTGAAAGAGGAGAGTGAAAAAAGTTGGCTTAAAACTCAACACTCAAAAAACAAAGATCACAGCATCTGGTCCCATCACTTCATGGCAAATAGATGGGGAAACAATGCAAACAGTGACAGCCTTTATTTTCTTGGGCTCCAGAATCACTGCAGACGGTGACTAAAGCCATGAAATTCAAAGATACTTGCTCCTTGGAAGAAAAGCTATGACCAACCTAGACAGCATATTAAAAAGCAGAGATATTACCTTGCCTACAAAGGTCCATCTAGACAAAGCTATGGTTTTTCCAGTAGTCCTGTATGGATATGAGAGTTGGACCATAAAGAAGGCTGAGTGCCGAAGAATTGATGCTTTTGAACTGTGGTGTTGGAGAAGACTCTTGAGAGTCCGTTGGACTTCAAGGATATCCAACCAGTCCATCCTAAAGGAAATCAGTCCTGAATATTCATTGGAAGGACTGAAGCTGAGGCTCCAATATTTTGGCCATCTGATGTGAAGAAGTGACTCGTTGGGAAAGACCCTGGTGCTGGGAAAGATTGATGGCAGGAGGGGAAGGGGATACCATGGATGAGATGGTTGGATGGCATCACCGACTCGATGGACATGAGTTTGAGCACGCGCTCAGAGTTGGTGATGGACAGGCACGCTGCAGTCCAAGGGTCGCAAAGAGCTGGACACGACTGAGCGACTGAATGAACTATTTCTAAATAAAACTGTTATTTTAGAATGACCATAGCAAACATTGCAGGTAAAATATTGTTGACGGTGAATTTCATGTGCAACGTGACTGGACCATGGGGTGCCTAGACTGGACACTATTTCTGGGTGTTTCTGGATGACATGAACGTTTGAATTGGAGGACTGAGAAAGCAGATGTGGGAGCCTCATCCAGTCCACTGAAGGCATGAGTAGAGCCAAGGGCTGAGTAAGGGAGAGTCCACTCTTGCTGCCTAAATATCTTTGAGCTGGGACGTTCGGTTTCTCTTGCCCTTGGACTCAGATTTGGGCTGAAACTTACACCGTCATCTCTCCCAGTCAGCTGTGGGTCTTGGGACTTACTCTCCATAATCACAAGATAAGATATACCTAGACATCTCCTATTGCTTTTGTTTCTCTGGAGAACTCAGACTAATACAGTTTGAAAGCATTATGACTAAAGAGAAACCAAGGGTAGCTAGTATTCAGGCAGTTGAAGTCAATGTAAGAAGGAAAAGGAAGAGATAGGAGGGCTGGAAAGGAATAGACAGATGACGTGATTACATAGAAACCCAGAGAATCGGTTAGAAATGATAAGAGAATTCACCAGTGCTGTGAACACAAGAGAAGCATTTGAAAGACAGAGCTTTTCTATGTACCTGTGTTACTAAATTAGAATATTCAATTAAAATGAAAGATTTCATTTACAGTAGTTACAAAAGCTATGAGTTACCCAGAAATAAGTCCACAAGAAATATGCAAGACTTACATGTGAAATTATAACTTGTTATTAAAAGACCCGAAGAACTGAAAATGAAAGTTTTAAAATGGGAAGCCTTATTGTTGTAAAGGGATCAGTTCTCCCCAGTTTAATCAGTGATTCAAACCCCAGCAGAACTTCTCTTGGCATTCAGCATGCCGATTCTGTGGGACAGTAAATATCCAAAAATAGTGAAAGCAGCTCAGGGTGGAGTGATCGGCCCCACCGTGTATCAAGGCTCACTGTGAAGCTACCACAGTGAAGATCAGGCAGACGGGTGGACGTGTGGAAGGGCCTGTGCAGCGCTCTCCAGGGACGGTGGGCTTGCGTGTCCACGTGGGTCGACTCCAGGGAGGCAGCGGCGAGTGTGAACAGAGCCGTGTGTGTGGCCTGGCGCTTTTCTCTGCACGACTGGAGCTCACATCGCATGCTGTGTGTACATGTGCGTGCTGCAGATGGGAACGCACCCCAGGTTCGTGATTGCGGTTGCCTGTCAAGGGTGATCACGGGCGATGGGACCTGATGCAAATGTGGCAGAATGGCAGCAGTCTCCATCTTGAGTGGTGGACGCATGAAAGTCTGTTATCTTATCCCGCTGCACTTTTCCAAAATATGAATGAAAACGAGACCCGTTTCCTGATGGGGCAAGGATTGTGTGTAACCGCCCGCATAGCCTGGACCCACTGGACTGAGGAGGTAGCAACCTGGAAGGTCAGAGGCCGCGGCTGCTGCCTGGCCTTGAGGGCTCATGCCGCCCTTGAGCCCTGGGTTCCTCACCTGCGTGGCAGTGACCTGGCAGCTGGAGACGTGGGGAGCCCACCAGGCAGACCCCACTGGGCTGACCCCACGCAGCCCAGTGCTGGTCTCCTCGCCTTTGCTCGCCTTCTCTCCCTAGAGCTCCCTTTCCATTCTTGGTAGAGGCTCAGCCCAGCAGCCATGGCCCTTCTGGAAGTTTCTTTGGAGGCCCCTGGGCTGCCTTGCATGTCATCCAAGAACCTGTGTGTGCACACACGTGTGCCCTGGGCTCAGCTGTCTCTCCCTGGGCATGTGTGTGGGCGCTGGGGGCTATGGGATGCGCCTGGGTGCTCTCCCTCCCTTCCTCCGCAGATCCTGACTGGGGAGGACTGGAACGCGGTGATGTACCATGGGATCGAATCACAAGGTGGAGTCAGCAAGGGCATGTTCTCGTCTGTGTACTTCATCGTCTTGACACTGTTTGGGAACTGTATCCTCTGTGGGCTGGGCGAGGGGGTAGGTGCCTCCTGGGTCCCTCTCCTCCTCCCCTGCCATGGTGGGGTGGGAAGGGAGGACTCAGGGAAAGACGTGGGCTTTGAGCCTGAGCGCAGCTGTTTGTTTTGTTTTCACTTTAATTTAGATTAATAATTAGGTTTTGGCACCAAGCTTTTAAAAAGCCTCCCCCTGGTAGAAATGAATCTGCAGGGGAGTACAAGGGAAGGTCTTGTGTGGAGGACGTTCCTCAGGCTTGTGTCTGGAGTCGGGAGGGGGCTCTGCAGGGTCAGGTCAAGCCCAGCCTGGGGGGCTCTGCAGCAGGTGTCCCCATCCTGCCTGACTGGAGTGTTTCCCTGCGGCTGGACCCAACAGGGCACGGCCTTCATCCTGCTCTCTGGGCATGGCAAGGCCTCTGGGTTGCCCACAGCTTTGGGCAATGCCAGGAGGCAGCAGCTGACCTCAGTGTGCTGTCTCACGGGCCTGCTGCATCCCTGCATAGGTCTATCCATGAGGCGGATCCCTGGGGTGTGGTTCCCCTTGAGCCCCAGGGTATTAATGCCTCCTTGCCAGGCAGGGGCACCTGAGCTACAAGGTCACCTACCCAGAGGTTGCATCAAGGAGGCTAGGGGGCCGCCTAGCAGCTGGGCTGGGCTGTGTCTGACGAGGGCTGACATGGCTGGAGGGTTGGGGGATCGGGGGACACCCAGGAAGCAGGCAAGGCTGGCCAGGACCTGGGAAGATGGGCCCCTGTGTTGCATGGAGGAAGCCGTGGCCTGTCCGTGGCGGGGCTGGGGCACGCACGTCCTTCCTTAGCTGGAGCCGCCAGACACCCTGCTGAACGTCTTCCTGGCCATCGCTGTGGACAACCTCGCCAATGCTCAGGAACTGACCAAGGTATGTGGCTGGGCACACCTGCAGCCCAGGGACGGGTGGATGGGGTCAGTCCACGCCACCCTGGAGAGGCTGCGGCGTCATGAGGGGGGCCGGGTCCTGCTTTCGGAACGTGTGGCCGCTGTCCAGGGGCTCTCCTCAAGTTCTGGATATGCAGCGATGTGGGGGCACTGAAGAGGCAGGGGACACTGTGCCAGGAAGGGGGGGTGACCGTGAGGGCCACTTCTGGGAAGTCAAGACCTGGGAGGACGGCCAGAAACCCAGGAGGCGGTGTGGGAGCCGGAGGTGGCCCACGGGGGACGCAGCCCAGAGGCAGGCCCAGGTGGTGGGGGTGCGGCTGCCCTGGGCTCAGGACTGAAGGGCACGGTGGCCCCAGTGTGTGAAGTGGCGGCTGTGTCCTCTCAGAGTGAGAGCCGTCGTGAGGTGGGCCCTAGGGTCTAAACACCCTAGAGGGCAGTGAGGGTCCCTTACGTCCATCCCCAGATGGTGAGGGGCCCTGTGACCCTCTCTGGGAGGGGAGGGCACCCCTGTGTTGGGCCTCCTGTGTGAATGGCTGAGCTCGAGTGGTCCTTGTGTGGTGCTGGGCCAGGCTGGTGGCTGGAGGAGCAGCTGGTGTCTGTTCCCAGCACATCCGCACCCAGCGGGATGGCTTTCTCTCCAGGCTGTGCCGCGCGGGAGCCAGCTCACAGTCATCCCGCACCCCTGAGCCGGTGGGAGATGTGATCACACGCGTCTCCCTCCGGATGATGAAGCTTACTATCATGCTGTCTGTCCCGGACGGTGCAGGCCGCCCGCCGTTGCAGCCTCAGGTCGGCGCTTTGACAAGCCTGGCTGCTGGCGTGAAGGGGCTGTGGTTCGGAGGCCTGAGGACGCTCTGACCCTCACGGGCTCGCGCCTGCTGTCAGTGTGCGTGTGCCTGGGTGCACACCTGTGTGTCTGTCTGTGCGCTCGCCCCCACTGTCCCTGACAGCCACCCACTCAGTCCTGCACGTCCCAAGACTCTTAACACTGCCCCTGCTCTGGGGCTTGACTGGGGTCTCCCCTGGGAAGCTGGGCTCTGGGCGTCTCTGCAGGCTGCAGAGACTCTGGTGTCTATGTGCTCCTGGCCCTGCCTCCCCACCTGGCCCCCTGGGAAGAATGTTCCCCCAGGGGCTCATGGGTACGCCCGCCTCTGCCTGCTTGACTGGGCTGGGCTATGCCTCTGGGTCTGGACTCCTCCCTTCCTCTGAGGGTTGGGAATCCCCCTGGCCTGCCTAGTAGGGCTGTCAGTCGGTTGGACTGAATCTCGCAATCCAGGAGCGGCTGGAGAGTGGCCCAAGCCCCTGGCTGGGGGGGACTGGTGCAGCCACAGAGCTCTTCTGGCGTCAGGATTTCTGGAGCCCCGTGAACCAGGGGTGCTCAGCAGCCTTGGTGATCTGGCACCAGCTGTCCTGAGCTTGAGGTCAAATCTCTCACTGCCCCTTCAGGGTTGTCAGTGGGAGGACATACTGACAGGCTGTGTCCTGGGGCCCTGTGTCCGTGCCTGGACTCCCTGGGTGGTGGCCCCTTTGGACAGACTGCCCTAACTCAGGGGTCCTCTCCCTTTCGGAGGCGGAAGTGGAGGCCTGTTTGAGTCAGGCTCTGGGCACTCCTGGGCTGGCCAAGGGTCCCGAAGAGTGGGGCTTGGTGCTCCCTCCTTTGTGCTCCCACTAATACCCGGCGGTGTCACTTGTTTTTTGAAGTGGAAATGAACTCACGTCAAGTTTGTAGAACAGCCACTGGAGTGACTTGAGGGCCGTGAGCCAGGGTGGAGCCTGGAGCTGGAGGAGGGGCGTCCCTCGGGGGCTTTGTGGTGGGCCTAGTTCTGCTGCCCTCTTGGCCCTGAAGCCGGAAGCTCTCTTCTCTATGGTGGGAAATGTACAGACAGCTCACAGGGGCTTAGTTGCCATTACTGTGCCCCTAAAAGCAAATTCAAGGATGTTTGGGATGTGTTGGGAGTGCCAGCTTCCAGAGGAGCCAGGTGGGCCTGGGGTTGGGGTCACGAGGGAAATAAGGGTGGTCCCAGGGGTGCAGCTGGGCCACACAGAGGCTGGTGGGCCTGTAGACTCAGCCCAGAGCTCTCAGCCTAGAGATCTGAGGAGCAGAACATTTTGGTTTTGCCTGGTGACGTGGGCTCGGGGCTGGAGCGTCCGTCCTCCTCTGCGTGGAGTGGACAGAGGTGGGCCAAGGCGTCTGCTCAGGTGTCACACGTCGGCCCAGAGGCAGAGAGCCTCAGGGCTCTTCTCCAGGAGCTCACTGAGGAATGCAACCCATGGTCAGGCACAGTCACCGCCAGGGATAGGTGGTCGGGTGTGACGTGGTAGGTCCGGGTGGAGAAGCTCTGAGGTTTTGGGGTGGCCCTGCTAGACACTCCTGGGGAGGGCTCCCGTGGGTGGTGCTGAGGGGCACCTGGGCTCAGGGCGGCCAGCTGCCCCTTGCGCTGGCTCACTGCTCTGGGGCAGAGACGGGCTTCGTTCCAGTGAGACAACTGCTGGGGGTAGGCAGGAGGGGGAGCAGGTGGGAATAGAGAGGTGGGTTTGCATTTCACCAGAATGAGAGTGACACGCAGGAATGTGTTCCTGGGCTGGAGCTCCAGAGCGGTACTGTCAGCGGTGAGCATGTGGGGAAGGGTGCTGACTGGGAACTGTCGCCTGCAGAGATGGGCATAGCAGGGGTGTCTGGAGCCTGGGTGGGTCGTGCTGAGGCAGGAGCCAGCTGTCTGGCCTGTGGCTTAGAGGGCGGGAAGGACTCAGAGGCTCTAGGAGGAAGAGCTGGTGGCGCGAGAGGAGGTCAGGTGGGGCTGAGGCTTCTGTGGAGTCTCAAAGTGGACAGAGCACTCTCAGCTAGCTACACTTTTCTGTCTGTCCAAACAGGACGAAGAGGAGATGGAAGAAGCGGCCAATCAGAAGCTTGCTCTGCAGAAGGCGAAAGAAGTGGCGGAAGTCAGCCCCATGTCTGCCGCGAACATCTCCATTGCCGCGTAAGGCTCCAGGAGTGGGTCACGGGGTGGTGGCAGGGCTGCTGCAGAGCCCAGCTCCTCCTGGGGATTCTAGGGAGGGGCCCTGCCTTGACGGGAGCCTCTCAGGACACAGCCCTCCCCAGGAGCTGAGATGGGCCTTTGAGCAAAGAGACCACCAGGTAGAGCCTCTGGCTTCTCCCTGCTGGGATGAGAGCAAGGTGTTGGCAGTGCTGTGGGTGGGGGTGGCCTGCTGAAGGCGGTCCCCCTGGGCAGTCTTGGGCGGCTCCAAGGAATTAGTCTGACTTAGGCTCAGTTTTTCATAAATGTGCTTTGTGAGGCGAAAGATTCAACATGGTACTTCAGCAGCCCAAGAGTCTTAGCACAGTTTCCCAAAGTACCTTTGAGATTTTGGTGTTGGGACAGAGGTCAAGAGGTGGCCTCTCTGACGAGAGGAGGTCAGGTGGGGCTGAGACTTCTGTGGAGGCTCCAGGCACGTTGCAGGAGCACCGCTGCTGTGCTGTGGGCTTCAGAGTTGGGGCAGAGCGCCCAGCCCAGGGCCGGGAGCTGCAGTGCCCAGGGGAGCTTGGCTCCCGGGAGGAGGCAGGAAAGTCTGGCCCCGTGTCTGGTCACTGGGTGACTGCAAGAGAGCACAGGAAGGTTGGGGCCAGACTGAGTCCACCGGGAGCTCCAGTCTTGCCTCCAGCCCCACGCTCACCACCCTCCCAGCCCCTCGGGCTCCCGGGGCTGACCCATGGGCCCTTGCTCTGCAGCTGCGCCCCTCTGCTGTGCTGACTGAGGTCAGAGGGCTGGGGCAGCCTCAGGCCCTTCCATGGTGAGGCAGGCGTCAGTGCTGAGAGCTCTGGCGGGGGGAGGGGGGTGAGTCTCTGGAAGTGTGCACATGCGTGGGTGAGGTTCATCTTAGCAGCTCGGTCTCACTTGGAAGCCACAGGGCCATGGCCTGTTTTCTAGGAGGGCACTTGCAGAGGTCCTGTCTCTAAGGTGACCAGAGGTGGTGGCCTGTGTGGGAGAAGAAGCAAAGGGAGGTCCCAGGCCCTGGGAGTGAAGGCAGGGGGCAGGGCCTGCAGGGCGTGAAGGCAGGGTGGGGGGGTGCAGGGCCTGCAGGGAGCCAGGCAGGACACAGCTGCCCCCGCTCCAGCAGCTGCTGGGGCCTCGGTGCCCAGTTGTCCTGGAGTCTTGTCTGGCCAGTGCACCTGCTCTGTCTGCTTGGTCCTGGGCTTCCAGTGACCTTGGGGACTTCCTGTCACAGCCTCTTCTCCCAAACTGTGCACGCCGCAGGCAGTCTGCATGGAGGACGTGGTGGTGGCTGTGCAGTGTATTCGCGTGGGCCTTGTGTGGTTTCTGTGTGCCGTTTGCCTTCATGCTTCTCTGGAGGGGACTGTGATGTCCTGCGTCCTCTGCTGCTGGCCAGGGCTACCCGCTCCTTGGGAATGTGCGGCAGGGCGTCCACCCCCACCTGGGCAGAGACCCCAGAGAGGTGGGGCCCCCCGCACAGCCACAGGGAGCTTGTCCGGACACCAGAAAGGGAGGGCTGGACGCTCTTCCTGTTTCTCCGCCCCCGCCCTGTTCAGGATGCTGCTGTGTAGGAACCAGGCTGTGGCCCTGTGTCCCCAGGGCCTGGGGGACACTTGGTGCTCCCCTCACAGCAGGCCCTGAGCTCGGCACCGACCTGTCCACGCCGCGGCCAACCTGGGGTGTGTCCAGGAGCTGGCCCCTGGGTCCTCCTGTGGGTTCTGCAGGCCCGCCCAGGATGCAGCTCTGGGTCCTCAGCCCACTTCTGATGCACGTACAGGGGCTCTGATGTGACCCCCGAGGTCCCATTTCCTGGAGGAGGTCTGGCCTCAGGCATGGGGGTGGTGGTGAGGCCGCTGTGCGTGGCTGTTCATTTTCCTCTGTCCGCTGAGGCATCTGACGGCGGGGCGTCCATCTGTCCGTCTGCCCGGCTCTCTGCTCCGCTGGCAGCACCAGCCTCTCACGGCCACTTCTCTGTCTGAGCTGCTGAGGTGGGGGGACAGGGTGTCCCCCGCCAAGCCTGCTCCCCAAGCTGTGCTGTGTGGCTTGTGCGATGGGGCCTGGCGAGATGCGCTCTGTGGGCCTCGGGTGCTTGGGGCAGTTTTAGGGTCTCTGATGTTTGAAGGGCTCCGTGGACCTTGCCTGAGACTCTGCGCCGGCCCCTCCTGGGGGGATGCCCGAGTCACTCGAGCCTCCGTGGGACCCCGGTGTGTGTGGCCGCAGGGGACAGTCTTCTCAGGCTCCTTGGAGGGGGGACACTCAGGCCGACATGGTCGTCCAAGTTCTCGGCTGCCTCAGGAGTGCTGCTGCCCGTGGTCCCTCCTGCACACGTGTTCACACTCACACCCACTCTTGATGTCCACAGTCTCAGTCACACTCACACACATTCACAAGTTCACACACTCGGTCATGCACACTGCTGTGCTCACTCTCTTGGACACATGTGCCTCTCTGCATGCAGGGTCAGCAGGCCCGTGAGTAGTTTTGAGCTTCTCACATGTTTGTCGACTCAGCCTTGAGAAGGCAGAGTTGGGTACCCGCCTGGTCCTCCCCTGGGGAAGCTACCTTGCAGGGAAATGACTGTAAAGAGATCTCTGGTTTCTCTCTATTGATTTCGGAAAAGCTTCTAGAAAGACACTCAAGGGAAGATGGGCTGGTGATGGAACCTGTTTGCCCCTGGGAAGGGTGGTAGTGAGTGGGAGGTAATGACTCAGAGCCTGGGCAGCCTTGGCTGGGGGCCAAGCACAGTGGTCAGGAAGCAGGGCCCAGGCAAGGCCACAAGCAGGTAAGGCCCCTGTGTCAGCCATCTCTGCTCCGTCTTGAAGGGGTTAGTGGTCCCCAGCGTTGGGGGATGGAGGCACCAGGTCCAACAGCGGAGGGCTGTTGAGAATTGCAGGGCAGGAGGTGCCTGCTCTTTCCGGCCCTGCTGCCCTTCCAGGGGCAGTGGGCACAGAGCTGGGTTGGTTGGCTCAAGGTGACCTTCCTGCCCTCCAGCCATGGTGGTTGCTGCCGTGCTGGGCGTGCGCGCTCTCTCAGGTTCTCCTTTATCCCGAGGTCTCGGCTGGTGTCGCTCTGACAGAAGCGCCCCTGGCCTCCTGCCTGGATGCACGCCGAGCCTCTGTCCTGACCCGGTGCGGCTCTCGCGGCTCTGGCGTCTCTCAGAACTCTCTCTGGTGGTCTCACTCCTGTTCTGTTCTGTTTTTTGCATGTGCAGTTTTGTAAAGCAAACTCGAGGTACTGTATCTCGCAGCTCATCTGTCTCCAGCGTAAACTCACCGTGAGTCTCTCTGCTACAATTTCCATCTGTGGCTTCATGACAACTACACGCCAGCACCTTTGCCCCTAACTCTGCTTTCCCACTTCAAGTCATTCGCTTCAGGGGTCAGCTCCAGGACCACCCCCTGCGCCCCGCTGGGGACACAGGCGCGCGTCCTGGCGCCCTCACATCCTGCTCAGCCCGCTCTCGGGACCAGGCTCTCCGAGCTCAGCCCCCGCTCCTCTCCTGGTCTGTCCTCTCTGCTGTCTGCCCGTGCGGTCACTCTGGCATCTTGAGCAGGCCTGTATTTCCTGAGGTGACCACCACGGGGAGCCGCCGGGCTGTCTCCTTGCAGCTCCCGTGAAGTAGAGGGTCCTCAGGGGCTCAGGGCATCTGTGGGGCCCTCCTGCTCCACCTGCCTTACCTGGGAGAGGACGCCTCTGTGATCCGTAGGAAGTTCTAGCGAGAGCAGAGCTGCTGCCTGTTTGCAAGGCTGCAGAGACAGGGAGAGCCTGAGGTGGGGCCACAGGAGAACTGAGGGGGCCCCGCTGGGGGGGGGACACCAGTCTGACCGTCCCCAGGGGCTCTTCCTGCAGGTGAGAAGTCCCTGGGGGTGGCCAGGTGCCCTCTCTGTGCCCTGGTGCTGACTGGCGCTGCTGGGGTCCCTGAGCTCCATCCCCCTGTTGCTGGGCAGCACAGAGCTGGGCTTGGGGCGGCACAGGAACGCAGAGCTGCTGGTTGTTGGGCCCCAGACGTCCACAGGGTAAGAGGCTGGGATCCAAATGATTGACTCCAGCGCTGCACCTGGGCTGCTTCTGCTTGTCACAGCTAGGGGTGACTGAGGGGTGACAGCTTCCTCAGTGCAGAGACCTCAAAGCAGGGCCATGCCACAGAGGCTCCTTCTGAGTCCTGTCAGCACGTGGCTGAACTCAGCTCTGCAGGCAAGCCGGGCTGGAACGTGGTGGGGCGGCTCCTCCCTGGGCCTCCTTCAGGGAGGCCTTTGCCTGGGTCTGAGCCGCCTGCCACTCTGCACGGGGGGTCTCTTGTCCGTCCTGAGCTGCTTGGGAACTAGGTGGAGAGGCATGGGGTGGGAGGCTTACTGGCCACAGTGTGCCGTGTGTCGGGCAGAGCAGGCACAGAGAGGCCCGCAGGCAGCACCTCAGCAAGGCTCAGACCCAGAGGCACGTCCAGAGAGGCAGCCATGCCGCATGCTGGGTGGGCACAGGTAGTCTCAGGGGGCGGAGGCCCAGAGTGGCAGCAGTCCAGCGGGGGCGGGGCTGGGAAGTTATGCAGGGAGCCTGGACGCACTCTCTAGTCCAGCAGGCAACCCGCCTCTTCATGGACTTGAGCTGGTTCCTGGGTGGGACAGAGCTGTGTCTGAGGGTAAGGGTGAGGGCAGAGCCATTCCTCCTGAGCCACCACGTGTCCCCATTATCTTCACTGCCTGCCTGTTTGTGTTCTGACAGATGGCACAGGTCCCAGGGCTCATGGCTGCATCTGAGCAGGCCACCACCTGCTGCCCATATGGCTCAGAGTCCAGGGCCATCTCCGGCTGCTGGGCTGATGAGGAGGCTGACCAGTGGCTGGCTGTCAGCCCTCGTGGCCTCCTGCACCCAGGGAACGCCCCCTGGCGGCTGTTGTCCACTGGATAAGGTTCAGGCTTGTTCAGAGTCGGACCCTTTGTTTTGATGCCAGCTGGGGATGGGGAGGTCCCCGGGGTCTCTGGGTTGAAGCCAAAGAAAGATAAGGTGGTCTGTTGCGAGGTGGCCTCGGGAACGGGGCAGTGGGTCAGGGCTTGGGGGGCAGCTAAGGTGTGGTCGGCAGATGGCGGAGAGGCCAGCAGTTGTCCCTCAGGCGTCTCCTGCCTGCCCTCCTGCTGGGCCCCCAGGGACAGACAGCAGGCTCTGCTGCTCTCATACTCCCGGGAGCTCCCCTGGAGACGGCTCCCCACCCTGAACCTGGACTAAGCCCACAAAGGGCAGGACTAGTGTGGTGCTCTGTGGCCGCAGCCCAGAGCCGGGGTGGGGCCTGTCCAGCCCGGCCCTCAGGGCCCTCGGGTGGTGGCTCTCTGCGGTGCTGTCCGTGCAGCTGGAGTCTGGCCAAGGCCTCACATCTCCTTCAGACACTCTTTCCCTCTTGTCCTTGCATGCGTCCGGTCCTGGCTCCGTCAGTGACTTGCTGTGGACCTTGTGGGTCACAGCTCTGTGCTCAGTGTGCCGTGGGGACAAGAGGTGGCCGTGAGGGCTGGCAGAGGTGGCCAGATGCCATGGCCGTCCTTGTCCTGTGCTGCCCCTGCTGCCCCAGGGGGTTCCAGGAACCTCCAGAGGGGAAGGACAAGACTGGCCTCTGAGGCAGTTTCCACTTGGCCAAGGTGGTATTGGGGTCACCAACTCTGGGGTCTTGTCTAGTGAAAATTGCAGAATGCCAAGGGCTTCCATGCACCCTGGGCTGTGGACTGCCCCCCGCCCCCGTGATCATGTGGGTGAGCTTGGCAGGTGGCCGTCAGGGCCTTCAGGAGCCTGTGCTGTGAGGGCTGAGCCCGGGCCACAGCCCATTCCTGGGGCCAGAGAGCTCGCGGCCTCTGTGGGGCCAAGAGAGAGGGGGCACTGGTGACTGCAGAGGGGGGTGTCCAGCCCCAGACCTGACGCTGGGTTGCTGGGCATTCAGCAAATGGCCATTGAGCTCCGTGGCAGCTGCCCAAATGGGTCTGACCAGCTCAGGGAGAGTGCCTGCCGGACTCCTGAGGGCCAGCTGTCCCAGGGCCCCTCACTCCCTGGGCCACTCTCCCCTCTGCTCCTGATGACCCGCCTCTTCTTGAGCTCCCTCTCAAACACCCTCTGTGCGCTCCTGGCCAGTGACTCTCCTGGAGGAGAGATGGAGAAGCCCCTCCTTAGGCAGCTCCCAGCCAGTCCCGCTCCATCTGGACGCTGCCCTCCGCCTTGCCCCATTTTGGCCTTCCTGGCAGGGGGCCCACCTGCCCGAGAAGCCCGTCTGCCACCTCACGCTAGTGCCTGCCATTCCCACTGCCCTGCATCCCTTGTGCCCTCCGGCCTGGGGCCCCCACCTCAGGTGAGGCTCTCACAGTCTGTGGGCTCCCCCGCAAGGGGCACGGGGATGAGGTCTGTTGCCCCGGGTGTATCTGCCACCGACTCAGCCCATCCACTCTGCTGGGCTGGCCAGGACTCCTGCCGCCTTCTTCCCTCCTCTCGCCCTGCGTCCCTGCGTCCTCTGCCATCCGTCCATCGCTCTGTGTCCATCAGTGGCTTCCCCTGTGAAGCAGAGAGGTGGGAGGCAGCGCAGGGGGCTCACAGGGGCGGTTTCCCCACAGCAGGCAGCAGAACGCGGCCAAGGCGCGCTCGGTGTGGGAGCAGCGGGCCAGCCAGCTGCGGCTGCAGAACCTGCGGGCCAGCTGTGAAGCGCTGTATAGCGAGATGGACCCCGAGGAGCGGCTGCGCTTCGCCACGTCCCGCCACCTGCGGCCCGACATGAAGACGCACCTGGACCGGCCGCTCGTGGTGGAGCCAGGACGGGATGGGGCGCGGGGGCCCGCGGGGGGCAAGGCCCGGCCCGAGGGCGGGGAGGCCGGCGAGGCTGCCGACCCGCCGCGCAGGCACCACCGGCACCGCGACAGGGACAGGGACAAGGCCGCAGCCCCGGCGGGCGAGCCGGACAGGGCGGACGCCCCGAAGGCGGAGGGCGGGGACCCGGCGGCCCGGGAGGAGCGGGCGCGCCCGCGCCGCAGCCGCAGCAAGGAGGCCGCGGGCCCCCGCGAGGCCAGGAGCGAGCGAGGCCGCGGGCCGGGCCCGGACGGCGGCCGGCGCCACCACCGGCGGGGCTCCCCGGAGGAGGCCGCGGAGCGCGAGCCCCGGCGCCACCGCGCGCACCGGCACGCGCCGGAGCCGAGCAGGGAGGGCGCGCCCGGGAGCAAGGGCGAGCGGCGAGCGCGGCACCGCGGCGGCCCCCGGGCCGGCCCCCGGGAGGCCGAGAGCGGCGAGGAGCCTGCCCGGAGGCACCGAGCGCGACACAAGGCGCCGCCCGCACTCGAGGAGGCGGAGAAGGAGGCCGAGGCGGACGACAGGGACAAGGAGCCCCGAAACCACCAGCCCAGGTGAGTCGGCGCGGGGCGCGGCCCCGGGAGGGCACAGTCCGCCTTGTTGGTGCTGTGTGAGAAATGCTTTCACCCGCGTGCTGGGGAGCTTGGCTCAGGGAAATTTAGCCTAGTCTCAGGTGCCCAGGGGCAAGGGAGGCTTAGGGCAAAATCGTTGGGACTGGTTTGGAACAGGAAGACTTGGAAAGAACAAGGTGACCCAGAGAGAAGAGGAAAACGGGGACCACTGCGAAGGAAGGAGGATCAGGAGAGCCCGGGGGGCGGGGGGCGGGGGGGGGGACCTGAGGAGGCCCCCAGGCTAACGGTGTGACGGAAGGGGCTGGGCTGTGTGCCTCTGACGGAAAGGACCTCGCCCTATTCCCTCCCCAGGCCAGCCAGCCTGGCCCCTGGCTAGGACAGGATTCCCAGGGTGACTGTGAGAGCCTGGGGGTAACAGGGGCTGCTAGGCTGAGACCAGCAATCTCCACACTTGCCAACAGGTCACAGACCACCCAGAACTCTCATAGTCAGAGGCTGCAGCTCAGGATCAGCCCCACCTAGGCAATGTCTTCGTTGGCAGAGCTCTGTGCGTGGCCCTGGTGGGGCCCCAGGTAGGGTGGCTTAGGGTAACATCCTCTTCCAGGCCTCCTCATTCTGCCAACAGTTCTGTTACATACACATAATGTGATGTCAGCCATGCCTGGCCTTTTGCCAGGGAAAAACAGGCGAGTCAGCTGCAACCCTACCTTTCAGATCCCCAAACACAGAATGTTTAGGATGATAAAAATCAGAACAGAGGAGGTGGTCAGGGATTTATTTGATCAGGATAGGGGTTTAAGAAGCTGGGTTTTGCAGATAGAACAGGAGTTTGGGGCTGCATTGCTCTGATGAGCGTCATTGGTTGCAGGGAGTCGCACTGTGACCTGGAGGCCAGTGTGGTGACTGGTGTGGGCCCTGTCCATGCCCTGCCCAGCACCTGCCTAGAGAAGGTGGAAGAACAGCCAGAGGACGCAGACAATCAGCGGAACGTTACTCGCATGGGCAGTCAGCCCTCGGATCTGAGCACCGCTGTGCATATTCCAGTGACGCTGACCGGGCCCCCCGGGGAGACCACGGTTGTTCCCAGTGAGTATCTCCCCACAGCAGCTGGGCAGCGGCCCCCTTGTGTGGGCCCAGTTTGTGCTCCTTCTCCCTCTCCTGCTCCGCAGCGGCCACCTGGGGACAGAGCTTGCCTCTGAATTGCTCTCAGCTGAGAGTCTTTGTTGTCGGCATCTGTGCCTCCATGTCCCTTTGCTTTCCAGGGCCCCAGAAGAGCACCGTCACTGTTACATGTCACTTAAGCCTTAGTCTCCTCCCTTCCAAAAATATTTGCAAGTTCCCAGGTAAGTGCCAGGCCTGGTGTTAGTGCAGAGGCCCAGCAGGAGGGAGCGTGACTGGCTGTCCTCATGGGGCCCAGAGTCTCGTCGGGAAGACAGACCACAGCGTGGTTACAGCTCTTCACAGTCGCACCGATGCTGCCAGGGACTGTGGCCACAGACCACACTGAGGTTGGGAGTTAGCAAGGGAGACGAGGGGGTCTCGGGGTGGTGGTCTTCCGTGCTGCATGGTCCCTGCTCTGCGGTCCCTCCCGGGCCTTTGCTTGAGGTCCTGAAGGAATGGTGGTTCCACAACTGACCATGTTCAGGCACTGAGGGCACAGGATAATAAAAATGTCAACCTCCCGGTTTCAAAGACTAGCCCCTCACACTATGCGCAAGTGCACCGGTGTTTCCTGAGCACCAAGAATAGAGAAAACATTCCCGGGGGCAGAGCTGACGTGCAATTCCAGATGAAGGTATAGTCGCAGGCAGACCCAGATGCTGCCACCTGCCTGCGCGTGTGCAGACCTGTCCACACACAGGCGCAAGCACACACGTGCTCTCACCTGGGGTGCTCTCACCTGGGGTGCTCTCACCTGGGGTGCTCTCACCTGGGGCCGGTGGACCCGGGCCCTGTGCCGGCTGTGACAGTGTGGTTGCATGCTCTGGCTGCTGAGCCTTCCCTTCCTCATTGCTTCCTTGGAAGAAAGCTTTCCCTGGTCCCTTGTGTTGTCTCACCTCCCAAGGTGGTAGTGTGTGTGTTTTCCCAGACTCCCAAAATGAGCCCCTGGGTATGATTCTTTCTGGATTAGCTTGAGGGTCCCACCTGGCTTTTGTCCACAGAAACCTAGGTGTGGCCCCTGCTCCCTAACTCCGGCAACCGCTGATCTTTTTTTTTTTTTTTTTTACTGTGTCTGTCATTTGCCTTTTCCAGAATGTCATATAGTTGGAATTGTATAGTATGTAGCCTCTTCAAATTGGCTTCTTTCACTTACCATGTTCATTTAAGGTTTCTCCGTGTCTTTTCATGACTTGGTAGCTCATTTCTTTTTTGTGCTGAATAATATTTGGTTGTTGGGGTGGACCACAGTTTATTTATCCATCCATCTGTTGAAGGACACCTTGGTTGTTTGGAAAATTGGCCGTATAGTTGGAATCATACAGTATGTGACCTCTCCAGATTGACTTCTTTCACTTACCAGCATGCAGTTTAAGGATTCTCTCTGTCTTCTCATGGCCTGATAGCTCATTTTTTTTTGCAGTGCTGAAGAACATTCCATTATTTTATTATTCAGGGCTTCCCAGGTGGCTCAGCTGGTGAAGAATCCGCCTGCAATGCGGGAGACCTGGGTTCAGCCCTGGGTTGGGAAGATCCCCTGGAGAAGGGAACGGCTTCCCACTCCAGTATTCTGGCCTGGAGAATCCCATGGACTGTATAGCCCACGGGGTTGCAAAGAGTCAGACATGACTGAGCGACTTTCACTTCATTTCAGCGTTCCATTATCTGGATGCACCTTAGTTTATCCATTCAGCTACTTGAGAACATCTTGGCTGCCTCCAAATTTTGGCAATATGAGTAAAGCTGCTTTAAACATCTGTGTGTACATTTTTGTGTGGACATAAATTTTTAGCTCCTTTGGGTAAGTACTAAAGAGAACGATGGTTGGTTCATATGGCAAGAATATATTTAGTTTTGAAGAAACCACAAAACTGGCTGTACCATTTTGCATTCCCACCAGCAGTGAATGAGAATCTCTGCTGCTCCACATTTTGACAGCATTTGGTGTGGCTAGTGTTCCAGAATTTGGCCATTCTAATTGGTGTGCAGTGGTATCAGATTGTGTTAATTTTCATGTCCTCGATATCATTTGCTGTGGAACATCTTCGTATGCTTACCTACCCTCTATATCTTCTTTTGTGAGATGTCTGTTAAGGTCTGTTGCCCATATTTTATTCAGGTAGTTATTTTTATTGTTGCGTTTTAGGAGTTCTTTGTATATTTTAAATAACAGTCTTTTATCTGATGTGTCTTTTGCAAACATTTTCTCTCAATTTGTTGCCTGTTTTCTCATTCTGTTGATGTCTTTTATAGAGCAGAAGTTGTTAATTATCTCCTAGGAATGTTATTGGAAAATATCCTGATGCTAGGAAAGACTGAGGGCAAGAGGAGAAGGGAGCAACAGAGCATGAGATGATTGGATGGCATCACTGACTCCAGGAGATAGTGAAGTCTGCAGTCCATGGGAAGCCTGTCCTTCACTATCTCCTGGAGTTTGCTGAAACTCATGTCTACTGAGTCAGTGATGCCATCCAATCACCTCATCCTCTGTTTCCCCCTTCTCCTCTTGCCCTCAATCTTTCCCTGGTAGCTCAACTGGTAAAGAATCTGCCTGCAATGTAGGAGACCCCAGTTTGATTCTTGGGTCGGGAAGATCCCCTGGAGAAGGGATGAGCTCCCCACTCCAGTATTCTTGGGCTTCCCCGGTGGCTCAGACGGTAAAGAATCTGCCTGCAATGCGGGAGACCTGGGTTTGATCCCTGGGTTGGGAAGATCCCCTGGAGAAGGGAGTGGCAACCCTTTCAGTAATCTTGCCTGGAGAATCCCCATGGACAGAGGAACCTGGTGGGCTACAATCCATGGATTGCGAAGAGTTGGACAAGACTGAGCGACTAAGCACAGGGAAGTCTGGCATGCTGCAGTTCTTGGGGTTGTAGAGTCAGACAGGATTTAGCAACTGCACAGCAACAGGAGTGTTATAATTTTGCATTTCGTGTTTAGGCCTCTGAGCCATTTTGGGTTAATTTTTGGAAAGGGTGGAAAAATCTCTCTAGATTCTCTTTTTTTATCTTGCGTGTGGATGTCCAGTTGTTCCAGCACCATTTATTGACCAGGCTTTGTTCCGTTGTGTTGACTGTAACTTGTGGGAGTCTGTTTCTAGGCTCTTTTCTGCTCTGGTGATCTGTCAGCTCATTCTGCACGAGGACCACACTGTTTGTCACCATGGCTGTGTAGTGAGTCTTGGGCTTCCCTAGTGGCTCAGAGGGTAAAGCGTCTGCCTGCAATGCAGGAGACCTGGGTTCGGTCCCTGGGTTGGGAAGATCCCCTGGAGAAGGGAATGGCAGCCCACTCCAGAAGTTGGGTAATGCTGACCCTCTAACTTTGGTCTTCTTCGATATTAAACTGTTGGCTATTCTGAGTCTTTTACATCACCTGATAAAACTCTAGAATCACTTTGCTGATACGCTTGAAACAACTTGTTGGGATTTTTATTGAGATTGCCTTGAATCTATAGATCAAGTTGGAAAGAACTGGCAACTTGACAATATTGAATGCTTCCATCCATGAACAAGGAATGCCTCTCCATTTACTTAGCTCTTTTATTTAATTCATTGGCGTTTATAGTTTTCCTCATAGGGGAAAACTTGTATCTATTTTGTTAGATTTATACTTAAGTATTTCATTTGAGGGGATGCTAATGTGCATACTGTTGTGTTTGTAATTTTAAATTCCACTTGTCCATTGTTGTGTATATAGGACTTTTGTATGTTAACTTTGTATCCTGAAACCTTGCAGGAACTTTTTTTGATTCTTTCAGATTTTCTAAATAGATGATCAAGTCATCTGCTAACAAATACAGGTGTTTTTTTTTTTTTTAGTCTTACTTACCAATCTGTAAACTTTTTATTGCCTTTTTTTTTTTTCCTTATTGTGTTAGCGAGGACTTCCAGTATGTTGTTGAAAAGGATTGGTGAGAGGGGGACATCTTCTCCTTGTATGTGATCTTTTTAAGATAGCTTTGAATTTCTTACCATTAAGTATGACGTTAGCTGTAAGGTTTTTGGTACATATTCTTTATAAAGTTGAGGAAATCCCCCCTATTCCAATTTACTGAGAGTTTGTATGATGACTAGGTATCGGCTTTGTCAAATGCCTTTTATTTTTCTCTGTACTTGTTGATGTGAGCGTATGATTTTTCTTTTTTAGTTTGTTGATGTGATGGATTCTATTAATTGATTTTTGATTCTTGGATCAGTCTCTCATACCTGGGATTAATTCCACTTGGTTGTGGTATATAATTCTTTTTATACTTTTTTGGATTTGATTTGCTAATGTTTTGTTTGAGAATTTTTAATCTATATTCATGGGAGATAGTGGTGTATAGTTTCCTTGTGATGTCTTGACTGGTTTTAGTATCAGGGTAAAATGCTGGCCTTCTAGAATTTGTTCAGATTTGCTTCTATCTTCTGAAAGAGAGTGTAGGGAATGGCCATGATTTCTTTCTTAGGTATTTTGTAGAACTCACTAGTGAACCCATCTGGGCCTGGTGCTTTCTGTTTTAGATGGTAATTATTGATTCAATGTTGCACTTTAATAGCTATAAATGTTTTTAAATTATCTATTTTTTCTCGTGTGAGTTTTGGCAGATTGCATCCTTCCAAGGAATTAGCTCATTTCACAGTTTATCAAATTTGTGGGCATAGAGTTGTTCACAGTATTAATTTATTATCCTTTTAATGTCCATGGGATCAGTAGTGATGTCTCCTCTTTTATTTCTGATGTTAGAAATTTTTGTTTTCCCTCTTTTATCTTAGCCTGGCTAGAGGCTTATCATTGTTATTAATCCTTTCAAGGAACCAGCTTTTGGTTTCATTAATACTCTCTACTGCTTTCAGTTTCATTGATTTCTGCTCTAATTCTCATTGTTTCTTTTCTTCTGCTTCCTCTGGATTGGAATTCCTCTTCTTTTCCTAGTTTCCTAAGGTGGAAGCTAAATCATTGATTTTGGATGTTTATTTCCTAATGTAGCTATAGCTATAAATGAAGCTATAAATCAGTGCTATAAATCTCCTTCTATCCAACAAACTTTGTCAACATTGTGTTTTCATTTTCATTTAGTTATAAATATCTTACAGTTTCTCTTGGAATTTCTTCTTTGACTCATATGTTATCTAGAAGTATGCTATTTAATTTTTGTATACTTTGAGAATTATCTTTCTGTTATCACTTTCTAGTTTACTTCATTGTGGTCTGAAAACAGACTTTTTGCCCACTTTTTAATTAGGTTGTTTTCTAATTGTTGACTTTTTAGAGTTCTTTGAATAATTTTAATATAAGACCTTTATCAGATATGTGATTTGCAAATATTTTTTCCCAGTTAGTGGCTTTTCATTTGCTTGATGTTTGGTGTTTTTGATTGTTACTCACATGGGAGGGTTAACTTGGTCTCTGTTATAACTTCTGCTAGAAGCAGAATTTTAGGCTATTGACTTTTATATGTTAATTTTGTGTCCTACTACTTTTCTGAATCCTCAAATTGTTCATTAGTTTTAGCATTGATTGTCTTCCCCCCCCCCGCCAAGAATATTATATAAAACTTTGCAGTACAGTTCTAACTATTCCTTTCTAAATCTTAGGTGTTCCTTCCTTGCTTTTTCTTTCTTTTCTGCTGCCTGGTTGCACCAGCTAATACACTAACATTGGAGTTAGTGGGTCCCCTTACCTTGTTTCTGCCTACCTAAGTAAGATTATAGTTTTGGGCTTGAGAGATGTGTGTGTGTGTGTGTGTGTGTGTGTATAAAGTCATGCTATAGTATTCATTAAATTCTATTTCAGTAAGTATTCTTTTATCTGAAATAGATGTTGAATTTTGTTGAAGGCCTTTTCAGCATCCATAGAGATCATATAGTCTCTGCTTACATGTGGGGATTTATAGCAAAAAGCTTTCAGATCTTGAACTGTCTTTGCAATAGTACAAAAAACTACACTAGGTCATCATCATTATTTTATATGTGCTGTTGGACTTTGTTTGATTATACTTTTTGGAGAACTTTTGGATCGGTATTGAGATGTGTTCTGCAACTTTCCTACGTTATGTTCGAGTGTCATAAGGTTTTGGTATTAATGCTACATAGTTATTTCTTGTTTAACCTCACTAATCCATTCCTAAAAATCAAATGTTGTACTTGGAGTCCAATTTCCCATTATTTTAAGTGGGAAAATTTAAAGTCCTATAAAAACTTTAATGTATTATAATTGGTTGTACTCAAAATCCCCAACCAATTTCTTAAAATAGAACTCAAGCACAGTTAATCACTGAAAAGTAAAAACTATCATATTAGTACATGAAACACTTAATATATTGTTTCCTGATGATGACAGTTGAAATAGCTGTTAACAAGCAGTAGCTCTGGACACCTCCTTCAGTGAAACTCACACTTTTTCCAAACATCCACACATGATTCTAATAGCTAACCAACTGACTTTGGAATCATGCCTGAAGGTTTTCCCTCACATTAAAAGAAAATGTTTTGCATTCAGGGATTTATACATTTTTCCTACATAAACATCAGTCAAGAAAAAACCTCAACAACATTGTAATGAGAGATACATATATTCTCCTGAAGTGTGAGTATTATATTGGGTTGGCCAGAAAGTTTATTTGAGTTTTTCCATTGATTTTACTTTTTGGCCAACCCAATAATGGA
This sequence comes from Oryx dammah, assembly GCF_014754425.2. Classification (NCBI taxonomy): domain Eukaryota; kingdom Metazoa; phylum Chordata; class Mammalia; order Artiodactyla; family Bovidae; genus Oryx; species Oryx dammah. The sequence continues at coordinate 105,477,507 of NW_024070209.1, forward strand.
CAGAAGTGCCTGGCAGCCTACAGTTCATGAACACATGGACATCACCAGATGGTCAACATAGAAATCAGATTGATTATATTCTTTGCAGCCAAAGATGGAGAAGCTCTATACAGTCAACAAAAACAAGACCAGCAGCTGACTGTGGCTCAGATCATGAACTCCTTATTACCAAATTCAGACTTAAATTGAAGAGTGTAGGGAAAACCACTAGACCATTCAGGTATGACCTAAATCAAATCCCTTATGATTATCTGATAGATAGAGTGCCTGATGAACTATGGAATGAGGTTCGTGACACTGTACAGGAGACAGGGATCAAGACCATCCCCATGGGAAAGAAATGTAAAAAAGCAAAATGGCTGCCTGAGGAGGCCTTACAAATAGCTGTAAAAAGAAGAGAGGCGAAAAGCAAAGGAGAAAAGGAAAGATATAAGCATCTGAATGCAGAGTTCCAAAGAATACCAAGAAGAGATAAGAAAGCCTTCTTCAGCAATCAATGCAAAGAAATAGAGGAAAACAACAGAATGGGAAAGACTAGAGATCTCTTCAAGAAAATTAGAGATACCAAGGGAACATTTCATGCAAAGATGGGCTCGATAAAGGACAGAAATTGTATGGACCTCACAGAAGCAGAAGATATTAAGAAGAGGTGGCAAGAATACACAGAAGAACTGTACAAAAAAGATCTTCATGACCCGGATAATCATGATGGTGTGATTACTCATCTAGAGCCAGACATCGTGGAATGTGAAGTCAAGTGGGCCTTAGAAAGCATCACTACAAACAAAGCTAGTAGAGGTGATGCAATTCCAGTTGAGCTGTTTCAAATCCTGAAAGATGATGCTGTGAAAGTGCTGCACTCAATATACCAGCAAATTTGGAACACTCAGCAGTGGCCACAGGACTGGAAAAGGTCAGTTTTCATTCCAATCCCAAAGAAAGGCAATGCCAAAGAATGCTCAAACTACCACACAATTGCACTCATCTCACATGCTAGTAAAGTAATGCTCAAAATTCTCCAAGCCAGGCTTCAGCAATACATGAACCGTGAACTTCCAGATGTTCAAGCTGGTTTTAGAAAAGGCAGAGGAACCAGAGATCAAATTGCCAACATGCGCTGGATCATGGAAAAAGCAAGAGAGTTCCAGAAAAACATCTATTTCTGCTTTATTGACTATGCCAAAGCCTTTGACTGTGTGGATCACAATAAACTGTGGAAAATTCTGAAAGAGATGGGAATACCAGACCACCTCACCTGCTTCTTGAGAAATCTGTATGCAGGTCAGGAAGCAACAGTTAGAACTGGACATGGAACAACAGACTGGTTCCAAATAGGAAAAGGAGTCCGTCAAGGCTGTATATTGTCACCCTGCTTATTTAACTTCTATGCAGAGTACATCATGAGAAACACTGGACTGGAAGAAACACAAGCTGGAGTCAAGATTGCCGGGAGAAATATCAATAACCTCAGACATGCAGATGACACCACCCTTATGGCAGAAAGTGAAGAGGAACTAAAAAGCCTCTTGATGAAAGTGAAAGAGGAGAGTGAAAAAGTTGGCTTAAAGCTCAACATTCAGAAAACGAAGATCATGGCATCTGGTCCCATCACTTCATGGGAAATAGATGGGGAAACAGTGGAAACAGTGTCAGACTTTATTTTTTTGGGCTCCAAAATCATTGCTGATGGTGACTGCAGCCATGAAATTAAGACGCTTACTCCTTGGAAGAAAAGTTATGACCAACCTAGATAGCATATTGAAAAGCAGAGACATTACTTTGCTGATTAAGGTCCGCCTAGTCAAGGCTATGGTTTTTCCTGTGGTCATGTATGGATGTGAGGGTTGGACTGTGAAGAAGGCTGAGTGCTGAAGAATTGATGCTTTTGAACTGTGGTGTTGGAGAAGACTCTTGAGGGTCTCTTGGACGGCAAGGAGATCCAACCAGTCCATCCTAAAGGAGATCAGTCCTGGGTGTTCTTTGGAAGGCATGATGCTAAAGCTGAAACTCCAGCACTTTGGCCACCTCATGCGAAGAGTTGACTCACTGGAAAAGACTCTGATGCTGGGAGGGATTGGGGGCATGAGGAGAAGGGGACGACAGAGGATGAGATGGCTGGATGGCATCACTGACTTGATAAACGTGACTCTGAGTGAACTCCGGGAGTTGGTGATGGACAGGGAGGCCTGGCGTGCTGTGATTCGTGGGGTCGCAAAGAGTTGGACACGACTGAGCGACTGAACTGGACTGAGCTGAGCGACTAAGCAATAGCAGCAATACGAGTAAGAGGTGATCTGCTGGGAAATGCTCCTGGAGGAGGTGTTCTGTGGATATACCTACTGCTGCTGCTGCTGCTAAGTCACTTCAGTCGTGTCCGACTCTGTGCGACCCCATAGACGGCAGCCCACCAGGCTCCCCCATCCCTGGGATTCTCCAGGCAAGAACACTGGAGTGGGCTGCCATTTCCTTCTCCAATGCAGGAAAGTGAAAAGTGAAAGTGAAGTCAGTCAGTCGTGTCTGACTCTTTGCGACCCCGTGGACTGCAGCCCACCAGGCTCCTCTGCCCATGGGGTTTTCCAGGCAAGAGTACTGGAGTGGGTTGCCATTTCCTTCTCCAGGATATACCTATTATTGATCGGTAAAAACAATTAGAATGTTTGATTCTATTTATTTTCTGGGATAGTTTAAGTAGCATTAGGATTACTTGGTCTTTAAAGATTTTGTATAATTCCTTTGTGAAGTCATCTGGGTTTGTTTTTTGTTGTTGGACAGCCCTTTGATAATTTATCTGCCTCTGAATAGATATTGGTCTATTTAAACTTTTTTTAAAATCTCCTAAGATCAATGTGGTAAATTATAATTTCCTTAGAAACGATCATTTTATTTTAGGTTTTCCAGTGTATTTACATGGATACAAAGAAGTGGCTTCAGTTTTTAAAACAGTTTCCTCTGGTTCAGTGTTTTTTTCCCTCTTCTCATTTTTTATCCTGTATATTTTGTATTTTCTCCTTTTTCTTGATTAAAATAGTAGTTTATAAATTTTGTGGATTTTTATAAACAGAACAGCATCTTTATTAGTTCTACTAATATTGTGTTTTCAATCATTTTTTTTTCTAATTTTATTCTCATTCTTTCCCTCCTGCTGCCATTTTGTTTTACTTGGTCATTCTTTCCTACCTTCTTCAGCTGGAGGCTCTGTGTATTTCAGTCTTTGGTTTCTACTGTATGGTTAGTTTCTAGCGTATGGTTATTTAGGGCTGGGAATTCTCTGATTTCTAATTTAATTGTCTCCTATAGCTTCTGATGTTTGGTGCTTTCCTTTCCACCAGATTTCAGTTCAGTCACTCAGTTGTGTCCAACTCTTTGCGACCCCATTGCGGCACACCAGGCTTTCCTGTCCATCACAAACTCCCGGAGCTTACTCAAACTCATGTCCACTGAGTCGGTGATGCCATCCAACCATCTCACCCTCTGTCGTCCCCTTTTCCTCCTGCCTTCAGTCTTTCTCAGGGTCTTTTCTAGTGAGTCAGTTCTTCACATCAGGTGACCAAAGTATTGGAGTTTCAGCTTCAGCATCAGTCCTTCTGATGAATATTCAGGACTGATTTCCTTTAGGATGGACTGGATATTTACTATAAGGAATCAAGTACCCTGCAAATGGACAGCGTTGTTTCTCACTTTCTGATGTGTATGCCTTTTGTCTCCCCTCTTCCCTCACGCCGCTGGAAGTGACCTCCAGTGCTCGCTCCTGTCTTGTGGGAGGACGGAGCACTCAGCCTTTCACCACTAAGTATAACATTCATTGTAGGTCTCTTGTTTTTAAGATGTCCTTTCAAGTTGAGGAAATTCCCCTTTATCTTTTTTTTCCCCTAAGTTTTCATATTAAAGTGTTGAATTTTATCAAAGTTTCTGCCTCAGTTGATATGATCATGTGGTTTTTCTCCTGTAATATGGTAGTTTGCATTGATTGATTTTCAAGTTTTGACCTGCCTTGCATCCCTGGGATAAACTTGTGTATAATTACTTTATATATTGCTGATATCTGTTTGATAGTATTTTGTTAGAGAGTTTGGCCGTTGTATTTATGAGAAATATTGCTCTATAGTTTTCTTTTTTGTACTCTTTCTGATTTTGGTATCAGGATAACGCTGATTCTTAAAATGAATTGGACAGTATTTTTTAGGAGGAGATTGTGTAGAATTGCTGTTAATTAATTCTTTAGATGTTGGGAGAAATTTGCTGATGAAACATTTCTCTATTAGAATTTAAACATTACCCTTAATAGGGCTCTGTTTTCTAATCATATTGGGTGAGTGGCATTAGTTGGTGCTTTTGAAGGAACTGGCCCATTTTGTTTAAGTTGTTATGTATGTACAGTTGTTTGTGTTACTCAAGTTAGTCGGTCCTGTCCGACTCTTTGCAACCCCATGGACTGTAGCCGGCAGGCTCCTCTGTCCATGGGATTTTCCAGGCTAGAGTGCTGGAGTGGGGTGCCGTTTCCTTCTCCAGTAGCTGTCTGTAGTATTCCCTTTTCTTTTGATGTCATCAGGATCTGAAGTGACAGCTGTTGTCTCATTCTTGACATTGGTACTTTGTGTCTTGTCTCTTTTTGTTAGTCTTACTAAAATTTTATTTTATTTTATTGATCTTTTCAAAGAAATGGGTTCTTTTTTTAATTTACTTTTTTATTTGGGTGCACTGGACCTTAGTTGTGTCACTTGGCCTCTGGTCCCATGCCCAGGGGTCAGACTTGGGCCCCTGCATTTGGAACTTGGAACCTTAGCCCCTAGACCACCAGGGAAGTCCCCCAAATGGATTCTTATTTCATTTATTTTTCTCTATCGTTTTTCTTTTCCCAATTGCATTCAGTTTCTCCTCCCTGTTGTTTTATTCATCCTGTGTGCTCTGGGTTTACTTTGTTCTTTATTAGCATCCCGAGGTGGGAACCTAGATTAAGTATTTTCCTCTTTTCTAATGTAAACACTTAGTGTTGTAAATTTTCATCTGAGTATTGCTTTAGCTGTGTCTCACAGATTTTGATATGTCATCTTTACATTTTCAGTTTGGTTTTAAAAATTTCCAGATCAAATAACTATTTCTCTGTTTAGTTTTGGCAGTTTTTGTTCACGTATTTTCCAGCTCTGTTGTTGAGTACATACACATTTAGAATTTTGTCTTCTTGAAAAACTTGACCCTTTTATCATTGTGTAATATGTCTCTCTGTACCTGATAAATTTCTTTGCTTTGATATCTACTTTACTGATATAAATATACCCACTCTTGTTTTTTAATTAAATATTTCCACATAAGATATATATCTTTTTCATCTTTTTACTTTTAAACTAGCTATATATTTATATTTTAAGTTAGTTTCTCATAGCATATTATTGTGTCGTATTTTTCATCCACTCTGAGTTCTTTGTTTGGGGGAGGCATATTAGACAGTTTATGTTTAGTATAATTATATATATTATAGGTTACATATACTGTTGCTTATTGTTTATTTTTTCTATTTTTTATTTCTCTGGTTTCTTTCTCCTGCATTCATATGAGTTACTTGTATACATTTTAGAATTCCATTTTGATTTATCTAAAGTATTTTTGAGTGTGTCTCTTTGTATTGGTTTTTTGATGGTTCCTCTAAGTATTACATATATATAACTTGTCTCAGTCCACTAGGGTTGTCCTTTTATCAGTTGGAATGAAGTATAGAAATTTTGCCTCTCTTTTTCCTCCCCATGTATAATTACACATATATTTAAGTACATCAATGTATGTTATAATTTTTGCTTCACTGTCAAATGTAATTTAGAAAACTCAAGAGGAAAAGGAAAGTGTGCTGTATTTTCACTCTTTCTATTGTTCTTTATTTCTTCCTTCCTGATATTCCAATACTTCTTGTTTCATAGTTTACTTTCTGTTTGGAGGACCTTCCTTAGCCATTCTTTTAGGGTAGTTCTACAGGTGAAAATTCTCTTAGTTTTCCTTCATCTGAGAATGTCTTGATTTTCCTTTCATTCCTGAAGGATATTTTCATTGGGTATAGAATTCTGGGTTGACAGTTCTTTTTTTTTCAGCACTTGAAAACCGTGTGCCTCATCCTTCTGGCCTCCATGGTTTCTGATGAGAAATCCACTGTCATTCGAATTGTTTTCTTCCTGTAGGTAAGATGTTGTTTCTCTCTTGCTGCTTTCAAGATTTTTTTTCTTTATATTTCAGAAGTTTGATTATGATGTATTTTGGCATGAATTTCTTTAGGTTTATTCTGTTTGGGATTCACTCAGCTTCTTAAATTTGTAGGGTTTTGTCTTTTCGCCGATTTTGGAAATTTCTCATCCATATGTCTCTGAATGCGTCTTCAGCTCTGCCCCTTTCTCTTTTCTCTCCAGGACTCTGTTGGTGCGAACGGCAAATCCTCTGTTGTGGTCCCAAAGGTCCCTGAGGCTCTGTTTGCTTTTCTCAGTCTGCTTTCTCTCTGCTGTTCAGATTGAGTAACTTCCATCGTCTGTCCCCCAGTTCACTAGCTCTTTCGTCTGTGCCCTCCATTCTGCTGCTGAGCCTGTCTGTTAAGTCTCTACTTTCAGTTTCTATGGTTTCACTTCCAAAATTTATGTTTGGTTCTGTATTCTTCTGTTTCTTTCCTGAGGTGTTTTTCTCATTTGTTTTGAGTGTGTTTTTACATCTGTTGAAGTATTTTTATGATGGATGCTTTAACATCTGTGATATCTTGGTGTTTATTGATTATCTTTTCTCATTCGAGATTTTCCTGGTTCTTGGTATGAGAAGTGATATTTTGATTGAACCCTAGACATTTTGGTAGTATACGAGCCTCTGAATGTTATTTAAATCTTCTGTTTTTATTGGCCTGCTGTGATACCCTTCCAACAGGGAGAGGGTTGGGGAACTGCCCCATTATTGACAAATAGGGGTGAAATGCAAGTTCCTCACTCAGCCTTCATTGACACCTAGTGGGAGTGGGCTCCTTGTCTGCACTGGGAATTCTAGTTACCCCTGGGCCTCCACTGATCCCATCTTGTTTGAGAGAGGGGGGAGGCCTTGTTATGGCCCCCAGTATGGCCTCTACTGACACAGTAAGGGTTGGTCTCATTACCTCTGAGTGGTGGTAAAAGTATCGATTTTTCACAAAGATTCACTCTAGCCAATAAAGGGAAGGGGACCCTTTTTACCTCTGGAATTGAAGTCCAGGCTACATGAGTAATCTTTTCTGACATTGCATGATTTGGAAGTTTTATTATCACCACAGGGTGGGTATGAAAGTTCCTGCTTTCACACTTGGCTCACTTGGCTCTCTTGAGACCCACTTGGCTCTCTCTGATGCCACCTCCAAAGCAAAAATGGCTTTGGGATACCTCATTACAGACTGGTGAGGGTGGAGGTCTAGGCTTCCCACTGGCCTCTGCTCATTAATACTAGTGGAGGTAGGGCTGCAGTTTTTTTTTTCTGTGGTGTTAGTAGAGTGGCTTTGGCTGTGCGTTTCCCGCCTGGCTAGGCTGTGCCTCTCCTGACCCTGTTACTAGTGGGAGCTTTAAAAAGCCTTCCTATTGGCATTTCCCGCCTGGCTAGGCTATGCCTCTCCTGACCCTGTTGCTAGGGGGAGCTTTAGAAAGCTTTCCTATTGGCATTTCCTGCCTGGCTAGGCTGTGCCTCTCCTGACCCTGTTACTAGGGGGAGCTTTAAAAAGCTTTCCTACTGGCATTTCCTGCCTGGCTAGGCTGTGCCTCTCCTGACCCTGTTGCTAGGGGAGCTTTAGAAAGCTTTCCTGTTGGCATTTCCCACCTGGCTAGGCTGTGCCTCTCCTGACCCTGTTGCTAGGGGGAGCTTTAAAAAGCCTTCCTATTGGCATTTCCTGCCTGGCTAGGCTGTGCCTCTCCTGACCCTATTACGAGGGGGAGCTTTAAAAAGCTTGCCTATTGGCATTTCTGGGTTGTTGACTTCTCTAGAACCAAGGATATATGAGGCTTAAGGGAAAACCCAGAAAAGAAAACCTGTTGTTGTGTTGTTCTTCAGGTTCCAAGATCCCAGCAAGTCTGCCTCCTTCTTTCCACCTTTCAGAATCTTCTAGGTTTTCCTTATATGTGATGTCCAGGGTTTTTAGTTGTGCTCAGAGGATGAATGAAAGAAGGTACTTCTTTTCCATCTCTCAGAAAGCTGAAGTCTTTGAGTTAATTTTTACATATGGCACGAGGTAAGAAAGGGTTGAGGTTCTTATTACCCACCCCTGAACCGCCACTGATGTCCACTTGTTCCCCTACTGTTTGTTGAAAAGGCAGTCCTTTTCAATAGAATTACTTTGGTACTTTTGTCAAAAATCAGTTGACAGATGTTATTTCATTTCAGGAAAAATTTCTGGGGTTAAAGTTTTAAATGTTAATTACATTACATTGTTTTACTTTTGCTCTTCAGACGTTCCAGTTATTTAAATGTTGACTCTCCTTTGCCTGTCTGCTGTATAAATTTCTCTTTTACCCATCTGAAAATTCACTCTGTATTTCATGTTTTCTCTTGGCTCATTTCACTCTGAAATCCCTTTTCCCTTGCTATAATTTCAGTCATGTGTGTTTTCCCTTGGACTTACCTGTTGTCTCCTCATACTTTCTGAGATGATTTTGTTTTTCTCTGTAACTTTATTTCTCAGATGATTTTGTCTCCTTTTTCAGTTTCTCTCCTAAGTTCCTGTAGCTCTCATCTCATCTCATCTAATTGTCCACACATTTTTATTTTGAGCTTTTGAATTTGATTTGTGATGCTTTTTTCTTACCAACAACTGTTTGTTCAGTTACGTTTAGTTCACGTTGGAAAGTTTTTCTCTGCTGTGCAGTTGTGTTTTTGTGGAGTATTTTTACTACCTGAAAGGTTTTCATCCTCACTTTCTGTGTTCTTATCTAGAAGCTTTGTATGGATGTTGGGTTCATTTTTCTGATAGCGAGGAAGTATGTTACAATTTCTTGGACCAAAAATTACATGTGATTTTTGGAAGAGTAGGGGAGAGGTTTAGGCAGCTTAGTTGGTTTCTAGTTCAAGAACACTTTCTTCTGTCAGCACAATGAACCCGTTTTCTTCTCCAGTGGTGTCTAGTGGGGGGTGTTTCTCTAGTCTAACCCTCGATCTTCTCTGGAGGACCCTGGGTCTTGGACACTTGCTCCTCCTCTCCTTCCATCGCCGAGCCACTGCACTCACATCTCTCATTGTCTTCTCAAGTCTGCCACCTGCAGAGCTGCGTACTTCCAGGCCCTTCCTTTCGAGTCCCCAGAAGCCACACCCTGACCTAGCGGGTCCCAAACCTGTTCTAAGAGTTTCTCTCCCTGGGCAGGGAAGGGGTGGTGTGGGGCTTTTTTCCTGTGCGTGAACAAGCTGACGTTTCTGTGCTCAGCATCAGTAGGGCCCACCTCGCTCTCCCTTCTCCACGCGGTCCCGGCCTGCTTCTTCAGGTCAGCGTTTGCTTTCCCACTGACATGGACATTCAGGCTTGTAGTTTCCTTATTTCCTGTATGCTGGAGGCATGGATTGTGGATGATTTTACCACCTCTCCTTATCAACCGGATGGGTTGTGGAGCATGTAGAGAGAAATTTAAATTTGAGTGTGACTGTCTGCCAGTATCAGCAGGAACCAGCCTCTTTTTAGTTTCTGCTGGATTTGTAGCTATGGCCACATTACATTTCTAATTTTCTTTCTTCATTTTCTTCTTTCTGCCCTTCACTCCCTTCTTCCCTTCTTTCTTTACTCTTTCTCTCCTTCTCTTGATAAACTCTTTTTTTTCCCCTAGAGGTTTTCAATTTTAGTAGGTTACGAAAGTCTCAACTTTGGCGTTCTTACCCTTTTTATTGTATCTTTTCCGTGTCATTGATTTGTGTTCTTATTTATTATTTCTTTTTTTCTGCTTTCTTTGTCTTTACTGTAATCTCTTCCCCGCTTATTGGTTGAATACTCAGCTGTGACACAAGCTTTTCTACTTTGCTAGGGTGTTTAAGACTTAACTACCACTCTAAGAATTACTTTCATTTTATTTTACAAGCTATGAAACATCATATTTTTTACTTTTAAATCTTTTCCAAGTTTCATTATGATTTGATTCATTAGTTATTTATAAGTACAGTTTTGAATTTATAAATAGCAGAGATTTCTTTAAAATTTTCCTGTTGATTTCATTATTTTTTCCTGTATTTTATCACTCTTTGTATTTCAGGTCATCCATTTGGCTTTTTTCTTTCCTTCTGCATGAAGAACATTTTTTTCTGATATGTGTTACTAAGGTCTCATGGCAGTGAAGGGCTTCCCAGCTGCCACTAGTGGTAAAGAACCCGCCTGCCAGTGTAAGAAATGCAGGTTCAATCCCTGGGTCAGGAATATCCCCTGGAGTAGGAAATAGCAATTCTATTCAGTATTCTTGCCTGGAAAATCCCACGGGCAGAGGAGCCTAGCAGGTCACACTCCACGGGGCCGCAAAGAGTCGGACACGACTGAGCAGCG
>NW_024070209.1:105488005-105493870 GCF_014754425.2 Oryx dammah
ACGACTGAGCAGCGTAGCCCTGGATGGTGGCGGTTGTGCGGGTCACAATCTGTGGGGCTGCAAAGAGTCGGACACGACTGAGTACCTGAGCCCTGGATGGTGGCGGCTGTTGCTGTTCAGTCGCTGAGTCGTGTCCGACCTTTTGTGACCCCACGGACTGCAGCACACCAGGCTCCCTGCCCTTCACTGTCCCCTGGAGTTTGCTCAGACTCATGTCCATTGAGTCAACAATGTCATCCAACCATCTCTTCTTCTGTTGCTCCCTTTTCTTGCTGCTCTCAATCTTTCCCAGGATCAGGGTCTTTTCCAGTGAATCAGCTGTTTGCATCAGGTGGCCAGAGTATTTTAGCTTCAGCCTCAGCATCAGTCCTTCCAATGAATATTCAGGGTTGATTTCCTTTAAGATTGACTGGTTCCATCTCCTTGCAGTCCAAGGGACTCTCAAGAGTCTTCTCCAGCACCACAATTTGAAAGTATCAGTTCTTTGGTGCTCAGCCTTCTTTCACATCCACACCTGACTACTGGAAAAATCATAGCTTTGACTGTATGGACCTTTGTTGGCAAAGTGATGTCTTTGCTTTTTAATACGCTGTCTAGATATGTCATAGCTTTCCTTCCAAGGAGTAAGTGGCTTTTAATTTCATGACTGCGGCCACTTTCCACAGTGATTTTGGAGCCTAAGAAAATAAAATCTGTTACTGCTTCCACTCCCCTCCACCCTTCTATTTGCCATGAAGTGAAGGGACCAGATGCTGTGATCTTAGTTTTTTGAGTGTTGAATTTTAAGCCAGCTTTTCCACTCTCTTCTTTTACCCTCGTCAAGAGGCTCTTTAGTTCCTGTTTGTTTTCTGCCTCTAGAGTGGTATCATCTGCATATCTGAGATTATCGATAACTTCTCTGGGCAGTCTTGATTCCAGCTTGTGGTTCATCCAGCCCAGCATTTTGCATGATGTATTCAAACCAGTCAATCTTAAAGGAAATCCACCCTGAATATTCATTGGAGGGATTGATGCTAAAGCTGAAGCTCCAATACTTTGGTCACCTGATGTGAAAAGCCTACTCATTGGAGAAGACCTTGATGCTTGGAAAGACTGAGGGCAGGAGGAGAAGGGGGCGACAGAGGATGAGATGGTTGGATGGCATCACTGACTCAATGACATGAATCTGAGCAGGCTCTGGGAGGCAGCGAAGGACAAAGAAGCCCGGTGTGCTGCGGTCCATGGGGTCTCAAAGGGCCAGACATGGCTGAGCAGCTAAACAATAACGAACTCTACATACAAGCTAAATAAACAGGACAATAATACATAGCCTTGTCATACTCCTTTCCCAGTTTTTCTCTCAGTTTGCCTGAAGCATCTGTTTGAATTGTTTGTAAAAGTAGTTTCAGTTTGTATGAAATTCTAGGTGGTTAGTTGTTTCCTCTCAGCCTTTTGAGACTGTTCCACTGTCTCCTGCTTCCTGCTGTTTTCTGTTGAGAAGTTACTCATTAGCCCAAGTTGTTCCTTTGTGTGCCTCTGTCCTCCCTCTGGCTGCTTGCGTGAAAACCTTTTTACTACGGGAAAGTAGAGCACTGGAAGTAGACACACAAGTGTGATGAAGCCCGCTTGTGGTCCCTCAGCCTCGGTGACGGCCCACGTGCTGCCGATCGTTTTCACTTGTGTAGCTCCTGGTTCCCTTTAGTCACTTTAGGGTTAGCTGTGTCTGTAAGCATCTCTAATAATTAAGGATCTAACAATCACAATAGCATTATTACACCTACAAGGTTGATAATAATTTTTTCAGTTCAGTCATGTCTGACTCTTTGTGACCCCATGGACTGTAGCACGCCAGGCTTCTCTGTCCATCAGGGAGCTTGCTCAAACTCATGTCCATTGAGTCAGTGATGCCATCCAACCATCTCATCCTCTGTCATCTCCTTCTCCTCCTGCCTTCAATCTTTCCCAGCGTCAGAGTCTTTTTCATTGAGTCAGTTCTTTGCATCAGGTGGCCAAAATATTGGAGCTTCAGCTTCAGCATCAGTCCTTCCAATGAATATTCAGGACTGATTACCTTTAGGATTGACTGGTTTGATTTCCTTGCAGTCCAAGGGACTTCTCAAGAGTCTTCTCCAACACCACAGTTCAAAAGCATCAGTTCTTCAGTGCTCAGCTTTCTTTATGGTCCAGCTCTCACATCCATACATGACTACTGGAAAAACCATAGCTTTGACCTTTTTCGACAAAGTCATGTCTCTGCTCTTGAATATGCTGTCTAGGCTGGTCATAGTTTCTCTTCCAAGGAGCCAGCATCTTTCAGGGTCATGGCTGTAGTCACCATCTGCAGTGATTTTGGAGCCCAAGAAAATAGCCTCTCACTGTTTCCATTGTTTCCCCATCTGTTTGCCATAAAGGGATGGGACCGGATGCCACGATCTTTGTTTTTTGAATGGTGAGTTTCAAGCCAGCTTTTCCACTCTCCTCTTTCACTCTCCTCTCCTGAAGAGGCTCTTCAGTTCTTCTTCACTTTCTGCCATAAGGGTGGTGTCATCTGCATATCTGAGGTTATTGATATTTCTCCTGGCAGTCTTGATTCCAGCTTGTGCTTCATCCAGCCTGGCATTTCACATGAAGTACTCTGCATATAAGTGAAATAAACAGGGTGACTATATACAGCTTTGACATACTCCTTTGCCAATTTGGAACCAGTCTGTTGTTCCATGTCCTGTTCTAACTGATGCTTCTTGACCTGCATACAGATTTCTTGAGTTCAGATTTTACCAGTTATCTGAAAACTAGCTTTTTACAGCTGGTATGTTTGAATCAGGATCCAAACAGGATTTGACCTGGCTTAATCTGTCTATGTCTGTTTTTCTCTGTGACTGTTTTATGCATACCGTTTGTCTGTTGAAATACTGTAGAATTTCTCCTGTTAGAATGTTCTGGATTTGGTTGATTGCCTCATGGTGTCCTGTAGCACATTTTTCTATCCTTAGCATTCCTGTTATCTGGCAATTAGATCTAAAACAGGCCTTCTGAACCTTGGCACTATTGAAATTTTGTTGGTGGTGGCTGTCTTGTGCATTTTAAGATATTCAGCTGCGTCCCTGACCTTTCCCTTCTAGATGCCAGTAGGATACTGTAGTTAGGACAACCGAAAAAACCCAAAAAAACAGTCTCTAGACATTGCCAGGTATTCCTTAGGAGGCGAAATCACCCTTGTCTATGAACTGCAGACCTTGCTTCTGATCAGAGTCAAAACTCTAGGGAAGCTTCACAGGCGGTTGTATGCTTCTTCTCACGCTCCGTCAGGAGCCACGTGGCATCTGCTGGTTTCCTTTGGGCAGCATTAAGATTGATCAGTGGATATTGCCCGATCTATCCAGGGTAAGTTTCTCCACCAGCTTTTCCCCTAGTGAACTGGTAGGCATTGATGATTGTCACCCAGATTTGTGATTTTATTTGGTATTGTACAGTTGTGAATTATAATTCCATCATGCTTTCTGAATTATTCCAACTGTTTCTATTCCAACTATTCCAACTTTTTCTGTAAGAAAAAACTTTCTTCATCAACTTTTTGGTTATCCTGAAATACAGCTTGTATTTGTATATAGCAAGATACAGGCTTCATTCTGCATCTTTATGTATAAAATTTCAAAATAGCAAGTTGGTTCCTAGGAACTCCAAATACAGTCACTGAGAGCTTTAACGAAATTTATCCTTATGAATCATTAGATTTTAACATGTTTGATGTGCTGAGGTCCTTTGGACTCAATGTTAGTTCTGATGCTCAAATTGTCCCATCTCTGGACAGGGCATGCCCCTTAAAGTTGGCTTTTAAATTTTTATTTATGCATTAAATTTCTTTTACTTTTGTTTTTGCTTTTCTAAAGCTGGCCTTTTCACCTTCTCACAGCCTATTGCAGTCTTTGACAGCTTTCTGTTTTCGTCTGTGATGACTCCTTCCAGGGTCAGTGTGTTCCTTTCTTGCCCAAACGTGGAATTGGCTCTTTCCCCCAGGAGGGCTGTGCCCTGAACACCTGCGGTTTCTCCAGATCTCCCCTCCCTGCCTTCAGGGAAATTCTGCCTCCAGTGGCCTCGCCTTCAGCCCCTCTTTGGAGGGCTGCCCTGGACCGCTAGAGGTGGTGCCAACACCCCGGGCGCTGGAGGGAGCACTTCTCTGAGGGTCGGCGACCCCAGGTGGCCCTCGCTAGGGGAGGGGTGTGGGAGGATGAAGACCCAGCCCCCCGGCTTCAGGCCCGACAACTCTGAAGCTTAGTTCAGACCCCAGGGTCCCCGAAGGAGCAGCTGATGCTGTGGCAGGACTTCATCTGAAAGTGCGCCCTCGCCTGCCCTTCTCTGCCCTGCTCTTTCTCGCTCCCACCTAGTCCTTTTGGGAGTCTGTCCTCAGTCACTTACGTGTGGACCCTCATTCCATGGTCTGCTTCTGTCGAGGCTGACCTGAGATGCTGTGCTGCCTTTAATAAGAAATGGTGTTATTTACCCATATGATCTCTGCGGCTGAATTTTTACTGCTTTCAGACTTGTGGGGACTTTTTTTTCTCTTTAAGAGAGAGGAATATACCATGTAGTCTTTTGGCATTTGTAATTCAAATGTAAGATCATAGGATTTTTACCTACCTACTTAGATTTTATATTTGTATCTCTTTTGTGTTACCCTGAAAAATCTGTATTTTTTTTGAGCAGTTTTAGTTTCAAGGTAAAAATTGAGTAGAAAGTATAGAGATTTGCCATATACCCCCTGGTGGCTCAGACGGTAAAGTGTCTGGCTGCAATGTGGGGTACCCGGGTTCGATCCCTGGGTCGGGAAGATCCCTTGGAGAAGGAAACGGCAATCCACTCCAGTACTATTGCCTGGAAAATCCCGTGGACAGAGGAGCCCGGTAGGCTACAGTCCACGGGGTCGCAAAGAATCGGACACGACTGAGCGACTTTGCGTGCACGTTCACGTATACTGCCTGCCCCTGCACACACAGCCTCCCCCGTAGTCGGTCTTCCTCTCACTGTTACAGTCAGTGAGTCCCTGGAAGCACATCATTTTCTCCCCAAATCCATAGGGAACAGTAGGTCTCACTCTTGGTCGAGTATATGCTAATGATGTGGGACAAATATATAACTGTGTCATTTCAGTATCAGACACAGTAGCTTCCCTGCCCCTAAGTTCCTTCTTTTTGTCTTTTTACTTATTTGGTTTTTTAAAATAGTATTGTTTAAAAAATTGTGTTTTTTGCTCATACCATATAGAAATGCAAGCAGTTTTTGTCCGTTGACTTTGTGTCCACCCAGAGTTGCCAAACGCTCTCTTATTCCAAATAATTTTTCTGCTGTTTTCTATGTAGACATATTTATACTGCCTATGATATATATTTTTTGACTTAACTGTAAAGTATACTTTTCACCTTCCAATTGTAAAATTTAACTCTTAATCTGTCTTTTGATTTCTGACGATTACCTTAAATTGAAACCTAATTGTACTGTGATTGGAGATGATGGCGTTCACGTAGGGTCATCTTTGAGACAAGAGATGACTGCTTTATGGTTTAGTGTGTGGCCAACTTTTGTAAATGTTTTTTGTATGCTGAAGAAGAATATGGGGCTTCCCTGGTGGCTCAGCGGGAAAGAATCTGCCTGCAATGCAGGAGCCCCAGGAGACGTGGGTTCGATCCCTGGGTCGGGAAGCTCCCCTGGAGGAGGGCATGGCAATCCACTCCAGTGTTCTTGCCTGGAGAATCCCATGGACAGAGGAGCCTGGCGGGCTGCAGTCCCTGGGGCTGCAGAGAGTCGGCCACGCCTGAGGGACTGAACAGCGGCGCTGGACCGGACTTTTTGCTGTCCTGCGGTGGCCCGCTGGTGGTGTGCCCTTAGATT
>NW_024070209.1:105493880-105560413 GCF_014754425.2 Oryx dammah
GCCCGCTGGTGGTGTGTCCTTAGATTGTACTTTTCTGATGTGAATATACCTGGGTTTTTTTAAATGAACTTTTTGCTGTCCTGCGGTGGCCCTCTGATGGTGTGTCCTTAGATTGTATTTTTCTGATGTGAATATACCTGTTTTTTTTTTAAATGAACGTTTGCCAAGTATATCTTTTCTCATCTTTTGACTTCTAGACTTTATGTGGCCTTGTATTTTGGGCCTGTCTCTTGGAAACTACATCTAACTGTATTTTTAAAAATGTCACCTGGATAATCTCTGTCAGTCAGTAGCCAGGTTCCATCTGCTTGTATATATTGTGATTATTAATTTACTTGGACCGGTGATGTTTTTTCCAATTTTTCCTGTTTTTCTTCCTTCTCCTTCCTTTTTAGTATTGAATAATTGCTTTCTTGTCACATTTCCCCCTCTAATAGTTTATAAACTATGAATTCTTTTTCTGTTTTTAGCAGTTATCCTTTAATTCTATCATGCTTGCATAACAAAATCTATAGTTATTTTTAAATTAAGTTCTAAGGCCTTAGAATAGTAACTGCAATCACATTTTCCCCAACTTCCTCGTTAGCATCCATCCTTTTCGTCCTTCTTTTGCCCACAAAATAGAGTTTATTATTCTTTGGACTTTGTAGGGGTTCTGGACAAGCCTCCCCTAAATGTGTCATTTTTGCATGAGAATTATTTTTGAGCTAAAGGCAACCAAGACCCTGTGGGTTCAAGAGAAACAACTGTTCTTGCCTTGACCACCTAGAAGAATTTAGATTGGGGATTTTTCCCAGGAAAGAGTTATTACCAGAGATGAGTGTTATCTAAGTGGCCCCATCTCTTTGGAAGGGCAAGCACCTAATAACCAATAAACCTGCTCTGTTTTATGTTGTCTTATGAACGTCCTTAGCGGCCCCCATTGTTTAGCTTAGGGTGATATATATATATACACACCTCATTCTGCCTTTCTGTCTGACCCTCTCACAGATGTGTGGTCCCTGTATTTTTCCATGTTACTAGTCTCATGTCAATTTAATTCTTAGACAGTCAGAAGAACCTAGGGATGTAGAATACAATATTCTTCCTTCCCAACAACTTTATAGAGACTGTGTTTAGATTTACTGATTTCTTACGTTGCAGACTTTCCTTTAATATCATTTTATATCTTCCTAAAGTATACACCTTCCTGCTATAACATTATACATGCATTTCTAAAAATGCCATGTGTTGAAAATAATAGGTCTTATTAAATGATTCAAGGTATGGCAACTCTTTAACTAGAACACTAATAAAAACAAGAATACTCTGAATGCAAAATGATAGCAAAGTTGAATCTGTTTGCATTTGATCCCAGTATCAAGCCTTCAGCCCTGCTTCTGCCTTGAGACCCTTTGCTCCCAGTAGAGACCAGCCTTGCCTTACACCAGTTCAGCAGAGACTGGAGGTGAGTTTTGGGGACTGACGGGGGCACTCGCTTTTCTGTCCTTCTCTCCCTCTGGGATTTTGCCCCTTATTCCCAGATATCCCATCATCCTCACCTCCAGTCTTTCATTCCTCTTCCCAGGAGGGGTGCTGCTTTCTGCTTTTACAAATGGGAAAGCGGCCCCCAGGCACAGGTGTCTCCCAAAGACTGTAGCTTCTCGGGTTCTTTAAGCAGCTACATGTTTTTGCTCTGCTTTTATAATTGGCTGTAGCAGGAGGTTGAGTCCTTTGTAATAAGCCTCTCTGTCATAGGCCATGGAAATGCTGGGCCAGTTTTATAGACTTCTATTGCTTGTTCATTTTTTAAAGACTCATTTTTAAAATTTCTTTGCATATTTATATTTAGTTCTTTAGTTTACAGTCCTCATCTAAAGGTACTTACATCTGAGGTCCCTTGGGAATTATACATCTATTACTAGTTCTGCTGTCTTTCACCTACAGCACTTCTGTGTTTGATGATATGAGTTCATATATAATTGACCATAATGCACCTTTTCTGAGTCGGGCTTTATGAGATAATTAAGCCCTATAGAAAAAGAATTGTTTGGCTGCTTTTTCAGTTCTCTCGAGGATGGTACATAGCTCTAGTAGAGAAATTCTCTAGTAGAGAAATTCTTTCTACATGGTGGACGCCTTGGGACGTTAGGCTTACGTTCTCTTCAAACTGGCAACAGCTCCCTTGGTCAGTGGGCATTCTGTGGGCAGATGGGGGATGTTCCTGCCGGAGACGCCTTACCTGTGCTTTCCCAGAAGCCCAGGGCACTGCCGCCTGGACTCCCTCAGCTCCCTGGAGGGAGCAGTTTATTGTGGAGCCTCCCTTTCCTTGCCGTGCCCAGCTTTGGTTGGTCTCGTCCCCACAGGGTGATTCTTCAGTTCGGCCTCGGTTTCTCGACCTGAATCCTGGAGGCACTAACACACGCCAGTGAGTGCTGTCCCCGGGCCAGCCAGCTCAGGGCTGTTTCCGGGGAACATCCTGCTCCTTCCTTCACCCCCGCCCCACGACCCATAACCAGTCATCGGGCTTGATCGTCTTCTGTTTCAGTGAATTTTTTGTTACTGACAGATCTCTTTTTAAAATAAACTGTTTCCAACAATGAATCTCCTTAGTTGGTTGTAGCTCTTGTTTTGATCCTCTCCTTGTTTTCCTGGTCTGTTTTGATTTATTGATGAGCTCTGTTGTTGTTATAGTAAATTTATTTCGGGAGAAGTATTTCCGTCCAGGCTCTGGCATCTTTGTTCCATTCTTTGAAGCAGAAGAAAAATCTTCGTTAAGTGTACATTGGTTCCTTTGCCCCAGTTTACTTGTCCTTCAGTTTGCTTACTTGTTATTCTGGAAGAGTCTGAAAAGCTGTGATTTTAAATTTATAAATGTTTTCTTAATTTAAAAGTTATACGTGCTCATCACAGAAAAAAATATTTTAATGTTAACAGTATCATGAAGAGAATTAAAATTGTCACTGGAAAGCCTTTCAGAGACCACAACAGTTCCTGTCGTTTTGGTGTTGTTCCTCCCCCTGGATATGTTATTTTTCGTAGTTGAATCTTTCTGGTATATACAAGTGTTAGCCTGTCTTTTTTTTTTTTTTTTTAACCTTATCATAAGCTTTTGTCATTTAAGCTATTTGTATGGGCTTTTTAATATTCATAGTACAATGCTTCCTGTAAATGTTGCACACTTGGTTGATCTCTTGTGGTTATGTTTCATAGTTTTTATTATTGTAAAAGAACTGATAACAAACACCTTTGTGAAGACAGATGTTTGTGTGCTTGATTTCCTTAGGAGATAATTTTGTGCAAATGAAATCAATAAACAGAATTGTTTTAGGGCTTTAAATAGGTATTGCCCAGTTGCTTTCTTAGAAGATGATACTATATAATTATGCCTTCAGCCAGGAAGTGAATGGCGCTGGGTGGTGGCAGCTGGCAGTCCACAAAGCACTGTGGGTGCTGCGGCTCGAGCAGGCTTCACATTCTGCCCAAGGCTCTTTTCTCTGGCTCGCCCATTCGTTCTCTGTAGGACTTCAGAGTGGCCAGCAGTTGGGGAAGAAGGCTGGAGGGAATCACCTTCATTTCTGCCTATATGCTTCTTCCAAGAAGTAAAAGTGCGGTGGATGGTGGGCATTGGCTCTGAGTCACTGCACTGTCTCCCTGATACCCCTGGGGTCTCAGGAATCATTAGTTGAAAAATTGAAACATACCTTAGTATGGTTAAAAATGAAGCAATGCTGTGAGAAACATACTGTGCCTGAAGAGCACAATCTACTTAAAAAGCACAGTGGTCACAGCCATTTTAACCCTGGGGAGTTTGATTTATGGCTGCCTCGTCGGGGAGGGGTGCTGAGTGCAGAAGATGCCCTTTAGGGACAGGGGAGCCAGGAGTGAGGTGCCGCCGAGGGTGCGGACGAGGGGAGTGCTGCGTCCTCCCTGGGTCAGCGTCCTGTGCAGTCAAGCCCGACCAGCAGGTTCTGGAGAGTGGCTGCAAGCCAGACAGGCCCTCTCTTTGCTGCCTGCTGGCCCTGCCTGAGCCGCCTGCAGGGCAGCCCGGGATACCTTTCCTTGAGGCGTGAGCCGTGAACTGGGATGGGAGAGCCTGCTGGCCCTGGTCTCTGGGGCTGAAGGTGCCTTCGATGTCGTTAAAACGTCTAGATTGACGGCTCCTAGGAAGGCAGAGGGCTTTCCAGGTGGTGCAGTGGCAAAGGACCCGCCTGCTGATGCCGGAGACACGAGGCTCGAGTTTAGTCCCTGGATTGGGAAGGTGCCCTAGACCAGGAAATGGCAACCCACTCCTGTATGCTTGCCTAGGAAATTCCATGGACAGAGGGGCCTGGTGGGTTTACAGTCCATGGGGTTGCAAAGAGTCGGGCATGACTGAGCATTCACACACACAGGGAGGCAAAGGTGTCCACAGCCAGGGACGCCCATCAGGCTTGGTTCTGCTCCCCAGAGACGCTGGTGGAGGGAGAGGTGAGGGAGGGTCTCTGGGTCTTTGCAGCAGACAGCCAGATCCTCAGAGCTGGCTCAGCCCGGCATCACCCACTTCAGTGGTAATCTGGCTGTGATCAGACGGGGCCTCGTGTGAAGCTGTGTTCTTGGCCTCATGCCCTTCCCTGGTGGGTCCATGAGCCTGTGGGGCTGGAGCTTGGCGGGTATTGCCCAGGGGTTACCTGCGTGGTGTGAGTCTATGAGTTGCACCCCTAACTTGGTGGCCTTTGTGCTTGTAGGTGGTAATGTGGACCTGGAAAGCCAAGCAGAAGGAAAGAAGGAGGTGGAAGCTGATGACGTGCTGAGGAGCGGCCCCCGACCCATCGTCCCGTACAGCTCCATGTTCTGCTTGAGCCCCACCAACCTGTGAGTCTTGCCACCAGCCCATGTCCTGCTCCGTCTCCTAGTCCCCGGCCCGTGACCTGTGTGCCTATGACAGCAGGCGTGCTAGGCGTGAGCCAGCCTGTGATGTGTGTTAACATCTTGATAGATCATCACAGCTTCCCACAGAGCACATTCTGCTGTTGCCTCGCTTTGCAGATGAGGACATGGAGCCACAGGGAAGGCTGGTGTCCAGACATACAGCCCATCCGTCTCAGTGGCAGAGCTGGGGTTTAAACCCAGACGGGCCTCCCAGGGCCTTGCTTCTAACCCCCACTGCAGCCGTAGGTCACCTCTGCGCACACACACCCAGTCTCGTGCCGCATCGACACCTTCCCCTGGAGCCCACGGACACACGTCGCAGCCGCTCGTGTGTCTGTCCAGTGTCCTCCCATTGTTTACGTCATGCAGGCCCCACACGTCACTCGTCCACGTTCCACTGCAGCTGCTTCAGTAGCTCGACCGGGGTTCAGACAGTGTTCTAGGTGCTGGGGGCCACAGTGATGAGCAGCGCCGGTGAGAGCCCGTCCTCTAAGCTACGGGCAGGGGGGGAGGCAGGCAGCAGGCAGGGCACTGAGGTGGGGCCGTGAGCCACTGCCTGCTGGGAAGGGCTAGGAGGAAGCACAGAGCAGGGACTGGAGGTGTGCACGGGGCCGCTGCAGCGGTGAAGTGGGGTTGGAGCCCGAGGGCGGAGAGGGGAGCCCGCCAGGCAGGGGTGCAGGCAGATCACACGCAGAACTCTCACCCCGGGGGCGGAGCAGCAGCTCCCGAGGGACCGCCGCCTCACCCCTTCCCCGTGTCCAGCCAGCCCCTCTGCCCTTGGTCAGCTAGCAGTCTGTCCACCAGCTCTGGCTGCCCGCCCTCCCCTCCTTCCTCTGCTCAGCACGCCAGTGTGGGGAGCTCACTCTTTAGGGGTTGGAAGTGAGATGGAGGTAGAGACAGGTATGGCCCCTGCCTCCAGCACTGACTGGTGTGTCCATCACGTGAGTACAGCGTGGGCAGGTAGGGCAGGGAGGTCTAGTGTCTGGGAGCCTTCCTGGAGGGAGGGAGAGATCTCGGCTGAAGGGTGAGAGTCGAGGTGAAGAGGGAGGAGACAGTGTTCTCAGCGAGTGGAGAGAGCTTGTGATGGTCTCGCCGTTAAAGACCTAGGGCTCCGAACAGCTGAAGGCAGTTGGGTGGAAAAGCACAGAGGCACACAGCGCTGATGTGTGTTCTGTGGAGAAGTGGGATGACGAGAGAACCTAGAGAAGCTGGAGAGGCTGTGAGCGGTGGGGGTGAGTCTCGGTCAGACTGCGCTGGAGCCCTTAGGCGGGGAGAATGGAGATGAGACAGAGAGACCGTTTGGAAGGTGGTCGTGGCGATTGGATGAGGGTGGTCAGAGTGAAGAGGTTTGGGAGTGAAGTGTTTGGAGAGGAATTTTAGAGGCAGAATCTGCAGGATTTGATGGCAAAATAGAGGTGGAAGGGGGCGGAGTTGTGAAGGATGACAGCCAGGGTTTCTGCTTGATGGCTGGAGGCCTGGCTGTGCCCCGGAGCCCGGGGAAGCTGGCGGGTGGCACGTGGCCAGCGGAACTTGAGGGTCTGAGGAGGGGTGGAAACTCAGCCACAGGATGGACTGATAGTGTTGCTTTGAAAGAAACGGGCTGGGACGGAAGAGAGCCTGCGATGGAGCGTCGTGGGGGTGGAAGGGAAGCGTCTCAGAAGAGCAGCTTGGGGGTGCGGGGCTGGAGCTGGGCGGCGGTGATTGGGACGAAGAGCAGACAGGAAGGGACGGAGACGTGGTGTCCCTGGGAACACGGTGTTGGTGGGAGGAGAGGTGGCAGGGGCTGGCGGCGGAGGCTGGGCCCGCGGAGGCAGGAGGGGCTCTGCGAGCGCGTCTTTGAGGGGCGGCAGTGGCGTCTGGGAGCTGTGCTTGTCGCCCAGGCTTGGCGTCGCGTCCCCGCGAGGCCTTGCTGGCCTCCCGGTCACTGCCTCCAGCTGTGTCATAGCGAGTGTCAGCATCTGAGCATCTCCCGCCCGTTTCTGTCGACGCTGTTCAGGGCGTCTTGGGCGCCACTGGGTCCCAGTCCAGGATGGACCTGAACAGACCAGAGTAGTCATCAGTGGTGCTGACCAGCGAGTGGAGGCAGACAGGCGACTGAAGGGCAGGCGTGCACATGCATCTCTGAGCTCGGACGAGGGTGCCAGCACTGGGGTTCGAGAAGGGCTGCTTGGGGACCGTTGGTGGTCGGCTTCTACCCCACCCCCAGCAGAGCTGGAAGCCTGTCCAGGGCATGGTAGCCCCGCAACACACAGACAGGCAGCCCTGGCTGGCCCCCAGTGTAACCTAATGTAGCAAAAGGGCCAGACCAACTTGGCCTGCGAGCCATGCTGGCTGGCCCTGCCTGGGCTTTCTGCAGCCTTCCACCCCTCCCGATCAGTCACCTGGCTGCTGTCACCTGAACAGAGGGACGTTTAGCAGAACTCAGCGCTTTCTGTGGGGAGGGGCCAGGCGGGCCCGCCATAAGCCTCTGCTGGCCCGTGCTCTGCCTTCCAGGCTCCGCCGCTTCTGCCACTACATTGTGACCATGCAGTACTTCGAGATGGTCATCCTGGCGGTCATCGCCCTGAGTAGCATTGCCCTGGCCGCGGAGGACCCCGTGCAGACAGACTCGCCCAGGAACAACGTGAGTGCTGCTGCTGGGCTGTGCAGGGGCTGGTGCTGCCAGGGCCCTGCCTGCCCAGCAGAGTGTGGGGCTGAAGGTCTGGGGATATGTGCAGGATGCAGTGAAGACCATCACTGCAGGGGCCTCTCCCATGGGACGCTGGCCAGGCCTCCCCTCACTTCCCCATGACCCTTGCCCATAGGCCCCAGGCCGATGGGTTATCTGTTCAGGCTCCTGGAAGAAGACATGGAGTTGCTGAACTGGCCCCGGCTCAAGCTTCCTGCCTTGCCCTTGAAAAAAGCCTCTTTTTGGTTCCAGGTGCTGAAGTACATGGACTACATCTTCACAGGGGTCTTCACCTTTGAGATGGTGATAAAGGTGAGACGTGTGGTTGCCTTGGTGACTGCAGGGCTTTGCTCATCCCCCCTCATGACTGAGATGAAGGCATGTGGCGAGTGTGCCCTGGGCATGAACGCATGTGTGGGTGAGGAGCCCACTTGCAGAGGCTGTGTTTTGTGGAGACACAAGGTCACATTTGCTAAGGATTCCCCAGTGTTATATCAGCCTCAGGAGAGCTCGTGAGCGCTAGGCCTGGTCTCTGCTACCTGCTGGCAGAGACCCTTCTCTCTGAGGCGGACAGGCTTCCCCCTCCTGTGTGGTACGAGCTCAGGTCATGCGGGGTTGTCTCAGCAGAGAGGGAGGCCGAGACCTCAGCTAGAGGAAGGAGAGTGGGGACAGGACGCTGGCCTCAAGGCTCAAAGATTGCAGCAGGTGGGCGGAGAGGACTCCCTGGTGCTTGACTACAGATGAAGCACGACCGTCCTGTGTGACCCTGGTCCTTCTCTCGCTGTTGCTGAGGGCCTGTGCGGGTCCCCACAGGTGCAGCTCAAGGAGGGAGGGGGTCTCGCATGGTGGCTCACGGTGGCTTCTGCGCATGCTCACTTCACTTCTGCTGTGAATTCCTGGGGGAGGTGTTACTGCATTTTACAAACAAGGACACTGAGGCCCGGAAACAGTAAGACACCTCCAGAAGTCACCGCTGCAGAAGGGCAGCTCCACAGCACCTCCTCCGGCCCAGTGGGGCCGACCCTCCGAGGGTCTGCAGGCGGTGAGCTCCGGGCAGGTGTGGCTGCAGCCCAGTGAGGGGGAGACTCACTCAGGCACCAGAGGAGCTGGAGGCCCGGCAGGATCTCAGCCAGTCTTGGCCATGCGGAGTCACTGGGGTCCAGGGCGTGGAGATCCAGATGCCTGTTGAGGCTTTAAGAGGCCATTAATTGAGCCATGTCAGTACCCTGACGGGGCGTGACCTGAGCTGCGGCTCCTCACCTGGGCAACACGTGACCTGAGCCGCGACCCCTCCCCTGACGGGACGGGACCTGAGCCGCGGCTCCTCACCGTGACAGGCGCGCCTGGGACCGGGACCCCTCCCCGGGCGGGGCGGAACGTGAAGCGGCACCCTTCCTCTCGCCGCAGGTCTCTGGGCTCTGGCTCTGCCTTTCTTTTCCGAAATATTCTGTCCCTTAAAGCGTGTTGTTCCCCTAAAGATGATCGATTTGGGACTGCTGCTGCACCCTGGCGCCTACTTCCGGGATCTGTGGAACATCCTGGACTTCATTGTGGTCAGTGGGGCCCTGGTGGCGTTTGCCTTCTCGTAAGTACCTGGGTCTGCTCTGCCTTGCTGGACTGCACCCCCGGAGCCGCGATGAGTGTGGGGAGGGGACTGTGGGGCTGGGAGGGCCTCGAGGCTTGCCGTCCCTGACTCCCCCTGTGGTTCTGAAGTTGGACAGGCAGGCTCTGCCTCTTGCGTCCTACAGGAAACTCTCGGTGCCCTGAGGAGGCCGCACTAGTTGATCAGCCAGTGCAAGTGGGTGCAGCTGGGTGTCTCCCGTCGTGGGGGCTCCTCTGTTCTCTGTAGCTCCCCAGTGAGCAACACTCAGCCCTCTCGTGGCTGGGTCTAGCTCGGCCCCCTCAGACCCTGCACGGTGGTGAGTGGGCACTTGGGTGGAGCTGGGGGCAGATTCCGGGGAGGTGGTTGCTTACCTAGACAAAGACGTGAGTAAGCTCCTCGATGGACAGCGATCCTGAGGGTTGGGGTCATCTCTGAGCCCACGGGGAGACCTCCTCACTGACTCTGTTCTCTTTGTCTCCTGTTGCTGGACTCTCGGTAGGAGCTTCACGGGGTAATGCCTTCCCTCTGTCCCCTCACACTGTCCCACGTCACAGCACGCTGCGACCCCCCGTGGGCCGTTTCATCACCATGCCTCACCTCTGCTCATTTCCTCCACCATCTGGGCTGCATGCTGCCAGGAGCCATGTCCCCCGGCCACATGTCCCCACCTCACCTCTGGGGGCTGGGTTGGGGGCTGGGGCTGGGCATGGCCCCCCCTTGGTGAGCAGGGCATCCTGACTGAGTGCTGGAGCTGGGCACCTGTTTCTGGAGGGCAGTGCCCACTCTGGGTGGGAGCTGTGTGACCCCAGCTGCCAGGATGTTGGATGTCCTGAGACACTTTCCCACTTGTCTCCTCTGGAAACAGGGCTTTCTTTGCTCTTTCCTTTCCACACTTCCCTGAAATGCCCAGCATCTCTGACCCTCATTGTTATAAAACAAAATTCAGCTGAGTGAATCTGAAGGTCTGATTGGGTTTATTCAGTGATTTGTGAAACAGGCAGCATCCCATCTAGTAGTTAGATAGGCTGTACATGATGGGAGCTGTCTAAAATGGAAGGCCTTTATAGACAAGGAGCCAGACAAGGTTTAACAAGAGGAAAGAAAGGATTGCTTCAGGCAGTGTTACCTCAATGGTGCTCACCAGGCGATTCCAGAAATTTCATTCCTGGGAAAGGTTAAAGAAAGTGAAAGTGAAGTCGCTCAGTCGTGTCCAACTCTTTGCGACCCCATGGACTATAGCCTACCAGGCTTCTCTGTCCATGGGATTTTCCAGGCAAGAGTGCTGAAGTGGGGTGCCATTTCCCCCTCCAGGGGAAGGTGAGACTGCAGTTGAGTCCTGTCTGCTCTCCTGGGGCAGGTGGCTCCACTTTGGCCCTGTATCTTTTTATGTTCCCTTCTTCTCCTCCTTCATTCTCCTCCTCCTCCTTTCTCTCTCTCTTACCCTCCTCTTTTTTTTTTTTAAACAGTTCTCCCCTTCTGATCAAACTGTCAACCCAACTGAGAGATGTGATAAAAATTTTAGGTGTGTCAACTGTGCCGACTTAAAAAAAAAGGACAATGTGAGAGTTGCAAGTTAAGTTTTATTTGGGGCAAAATGAGGACTATGTCGTGGGAGATAGCGTTTCAGATAGCTCTGAGAAACTGCTCCAAAGAAGTAGGGGGAAAGGTCAGTAAATATGTGATTTTGGCGAAGGGGAGCACATGCAATCAAGCACATACATTTTGCAGAAGGTTTCTGCCAGTGATGAGGAGCAGTCATCGCCGTGAAGGATTTTAGCGCTCTTCTAGATATGAGGAGATGCAAGAATTGGGCTCATGAAATCGACTCCTGGAAATATCTGTCTGAAGAGCTGTTCTGCCAGTTTTTCCTAGAGCAACGAGGGCCTCATTTGTGCTCTCCACCTGGAATTCCTTTCAGGCAGGTGTTGAAAGTCAGCAGCTGCAGCAGCTCATGATTTGATCCTTGCAGAGGTAGATGACAAGTGCCAATTTGTAGTTGACATCTGAAAAAAAATTTACAACCTGTAAGTTGAGAGTTACCTTGTATTTGGCTGACAAAACTGAGGACTTATGCCTGGGACACAACATCTCAGATAACTCTGAGAGACTGTACCAAAGAGGCAAGGGGGGGAGCCTGAGCCATGATATATAGGAGTTTTTGCAACAGAGACCTGGTAGTCAGAACATCAAAAGATTACTGTTGATTGAAGAAAGCCAGGCCTCTTAAGGAACTGAGTGCTTTCCTGTATGTGGGAAATAGAAGAGTCCGGGCTCACTGGGTGATGTGCACCTCAGCATCTGGGGCCAGCGTCCTGCGCTTCTCCTTCTGAGTCTCCTCGGGGTGTCCCATTGAGGGGGGCTGGCTCACTGCTAGATGGGGAGCATCCTGACTCCATCCCAAATTCCCCAAGGGCTGACTGTCAGCTGTAATGTGATGGCTTAATGGGGTTTACTGATACGGCAGGCAGTACTTTTTATTCACAGGTGATGGCACCATGCTCAGCTCCCGTTGTGTAGTTTTTGCAGCTTTGATTTTAGACATGGTATCCACAGGTCATGATATATTTGCTTAATCCTTATGACATTCACACAGATCACAGTTTTAGGGTTATAATCTTCATGTTGGTCATTTTCTTTGCTGCTTTTCTGACATTCCAGTCAGAATGGAGACCACTTACTTAGTAGCTGTCAGCTACAAACATGTATTTAAAATTTTTGAGAGAATATGACAGACATATTAGGGGCATTATAAACAGGATAATTCCTAATGTTTGAAGTGTATTTTGGAGTGATGGTCCCCAGGTCATGGCCCCCTAATCAAAGAAAGATCCCATGAAGAAGTCACAGATTTGAGCCAAGTAGCTGGCTCCATGATCTCATGTAACTGATTTTCAACTTCCCCAGAAGTGTTAATCCAGGTACCGTAGGTGGTGTTGGCCAAAGCATAGACAGCTTATTGCTCCGCTAAAGATAACCAAAGGCTATTCTATTATTAGGACCAACCTTGGCCAGAGTCTGAGGGTGTCTCTTGGGAAGCTGATTGTCTTAGCAGGGGACTCTGCAGTGTCTTCAAGAGTTAAGGGAAGGTTCTGGTCATATCTTGTGCATATTTGCTCCTAACCAAGTGATGGGCTTATTCACAGGGTTTACTGTGTTTATCCATTTGAGGCAGGGGTCACTTAGGTTTTTAATGTATTTGGAAAGAGAATCTCCTCTCGTGAAATAAGGAGTCTCCCTAAATGTCTTGCAAAGACAGGTACTGCTGTGGGGTTTCCTAGTGAGTGGAAATAAATCAGATCTACCCAGTTGGGATAGATTGGAATCAGCCCTTGGCAGAGCAACAGGCATGAGGCAGCCCCAGCCTTGGCGCTGGGGATCTGGGATTGGTCCAGCACAAGCCTGCTGAAACCAGCAGGGCCTGGCCTGCTGGACACTGTCACAGGGGTCCTCTGAGGCCTGCTGCCCATCTCTGCTCCAGGAATTGAGGAACCAGTGTAGGGGACCAGACTAGAGAGGGGGATGCTGGGGCTTCTTCAGGTCTGAAATATTTAGTCAGGGTTCAACTCCCTGAGGTTCACTGCCATCTGTGTAGCGAGGAAGACCTGGTGCAGTCTCTTCCAAGGAGATTCTGGGGCAGAGTCTTTGTTCTGATTGATTTCTAATTAGAGGGGTGGAGGAAAGCTTGAAACATGAGTTTGTTCAGTCAGAGCCAGATATTTGAGGAAACGAAGGATTCAGGATCCAGACAAGTTTGTAGGTATATAGCAAAACCTCAAAAACAAGTATTAGGACTAGAATCTAATATCTATGGAGGGGCAAACATTTTTTCTCTCTACAATACTCCCTTTTTTAAAAAACCAAAGATAATCACAGTAAAAGTAAGTTGTTTGTATTAAACTTGATCTGATTATTTATATGAGTGCTATCATTCAGGTTCTTTTTAAGACTGCTTTGTTGCTGCTGATTTTCATAAGGAGTTTCAGACTGAACTCTCAAAAGCTTTCAAAGCCAGGAAACCATGGCCATCAGATTTTACCTGCAGCCCCTTGTCAGTCAAAGCCTTGGTCATATGGCCAATATTTCCAGCTGTGTCCTGTAGAAGGAGAATAGGTTCTTATTGAACTTATGCAGATAAATTTATTGTCATGGAAGTAAGAATACTCACTGAAATACTCTGAATTCTGAAGGAATCAGGGAGAAAAAGTAAATGTCTTATCTCTGTTCACAAAGGTATATCTTACCAAATTGTTGATAGCTTAGGGGACAAGATTTCTTAGCATCTGGAAGAACACGAATGAACCAGCAATATTTTAGGCACACAGTCATAACGAGTGTAGTCACGCTACATACCACTCTTGCAGCTTTGTGGGAGTCTCCCCACCAGTGTCCCTCTGTAACCGGCGTCATGTTAAACGCCCTGCGGTGGGGGAAAGGTCAGTGGGGTTGGCCGTGGAGCCAGGAGGAACCAGGCAGCCCGCTGCATAATTTACAGCCCCTGCTAGTCTGCTTCAGTGTTTCTGAGGCAGGAGCAGATGCTGCCATGTTGCAAAGGCAGACGGCAGGCGGTGGAGAGGGGCCCCACCCACATTTGCCGCAGCCTTGATAGTCCTGCTGCTGTTGCCTTTGCATGGCAGTCAGCTGGGCGCTTCCTGACATCAGGCGCAGTCCTGGTGGTGTGAACCCTTCCTCCCTCCACCAGCAGGGAAGGGCAGGCAGGCCAGCCCTTCCAGAAGACTCCATGGTGATGGGCATGGGTCTGCACTGCTCGTAGACTTGCACGTGCTGCCTGGGCTGGGGCTGCCGTTCTGGAGCCCACCTACCTTTACTCCCACTGGGGCCTTGGCATGGCGTTTGGAGGAGTCTGGTGTGGGGTGGGTGGGAGTGCTGAATGATGGGATCTGGGGAGATGAGCTCTTCCTACCCAGAAGCTCAGTTCTCCCTGGATACCAGGTGCCGCTGGCCTGGCCCCAGGCCTTGTCCCCTCAGGCAGCCTGTTGGGGGAGATGCGCCGGCCTGAGGCGTCTTCAGGACCAAGGCTGCCCGTCCCCAGTCCTCTGGGCACAGGTGTGCCCCCTGCCTGTCTACATGGGTGGCTTCTCCCTTCTAGAGGCTCCAAAGGGAAAGACATCAGCACCATCAAGTCCCTGAGGGTCCTGCGGGTGCTGCGGCCACTCAAGACCATCAAGCGGCTGCCCAAGCTCAAAGTGAGAGTCCGGAGTGGGGCCTGGGGCGGGGGGGAGCTGTGTGTGTGCGCGTGTACCTACGTGTGTACACGCTTATAGGCGGACTTCGCCTGTGTGCACACGGACATGCAGGAATGCATTGCGGGGTGCACACGTGTGTCTTGCCTGGCCCCCTGCAGCTTCCCGTGTGGGGTGGGGATGAGCATAGCTGAGGGGAGGCCCCCACGAGGGAGGCCCTATGTTGTGTGCATGGGATGGGTTCTCAGCTCTGTGACCCTGTCCAAGGGGGCTCCTTGTCTGCATGTCTCGGGAGGCTGTTCCTCCACTCAGGGGCACCCACACGACCAAGTGTTCCACCAGCAGCTGTAGTGCAGGGGTCAGGGCCACAGGGAGATGCCAGAGAGCAGGGGTTGGGGAATATGGCTTTAGAATTGTGCTGCAGTCTAATTGTTGCTGAGCTTCTGCTTAAATTCACTCAATCCTCCAAGACTGTACAGTAAAATGTTAGGAGAACCTTTGGCCTGCAGGCCCTGGAGACACCAAGTGATGTGAGGTTCTGGGGGATGGTTTGCTTAGAGCCCATGTTGAAGGGGCAGCTCAGGGGTGACTGAGGCACCAGGGGCAGGGCTGCCAAGGCAGCTGCCCGTGTGTGGAGTCTGCCCCACAGGGTCTTGAGAGCCGGTTGCAGATTGGCCTCTGTGCACAGCCAGCAACAACCAGACCAGGGAGAGGCTCACTGGAGAACAGGTGGCCTGGGCAGTGGGGACAGCTGGGAGCCCCCTCTGGTCCACGCACGAGCCCCAAGTCCTGCCCTGAGCTGGCCTCGAGCCGCTGGTGGTCTGCCCCGTGCCGAAGGCACTGCCCTCAGCTTGGCCCTGTGCCTCCCCTCCATGCTGGCCCGGGGCCTGGCTGAGGGGCCGCACGCTGGCCTCAGCCCCAGGCTCTCCGCGGTGTCAGGCCCCGGCCCAGCCGCCTCTCCCGGCACCTCCCGCCCGCCCATCCGGTCCAGGCCCTCTGGGCCCCGGGCCGGCCCCGGCCCTCACACCCTGCCCTCCCCAGGCTGTGTTCGACTGTGTGGTGAACTCCCTGAAGAACGTCCTCAACATCCTGGTCGTCTACGTGCTCTTCATGTTCATATTCGCTGTCATCGCGGTTCAGCTCTTCAAGGGGAAGTTTTTCTACTGCACCGACGAGTCCAAGGAGCTGGAGCGGGACTGCAGGTAGGCCGGGCCCCCCCGCTGTCCCCAGTGCCGTGCCTGGGCCCTTCCTGCCTGCGCACCTCAGGGAGCTCAGTGCGGCCTCTGCTGGACTCTGTGTCAAGCCTCAAGATCCAGGCTGGGCCCTAAGGTTGGGGGCCGCCCCAGGGCTGAAGGCACTTCCTCATCACTGAGGCCTCGGGCCCCAGCTGAGCAGGCGAGAGGCGGGCCCTCAGGGGAAGGCTGGTGCCTGCTGAGCACTGTCCTGGACTTTGCACACAAAGGGAACCGTGTGCTCCGTGTGGTCCGCTGCACCCGACTCCTGCCGCTGCGGCGGTCAAGGCCTCTGCTGCTGTGGCCCAGGTGGGCCCCCTCCCCTGACAGTTGGATGTCATTCCTTCTATCGTCAGACCTCGCTGAATGGATCTGCCTACCTCTTTGGTGGACACTTGGGTTGTCCCCACGCTTGGGCTGCTCTGGTCACTGCTGCTTTGAATCTGTGTGCAGCTGTTTCTGTGCACAGGTGCTCTCATCTCTCTTGAGGATGAGCCTGGAGGTGGGGTTGTTGGGCTGCGTGGCGATTCTCTTTGTCAGTTTCAGGAGCTGCCAAACTGTTTCCTACCAGCAGTGTCTGAGAGTTCTGATTTTTTCACGGGCTTGCCAGCGCTGTTATTTTCCTTTTAAGAAATGTGATTATAGCCATCTTAGTGGGGATACAGGGGTGTCTCATTGTGGCTTGGTTTGCGTTCCCTTGATCATTCATGATGTGGAGGCTCTTTTCCTGTGCCCGCTGATAATTTGATGTCTTCTTTGCAACAATATCTGTTCAGGTCTTTTATCCATTTTTAAAGTTGAAATGTTCACCCCTTTCATGACTGATTGTAATAGCTGTTAGTCTAGTGCTGATAGAAGGCCCTTATCGGACAGATTTCTGTCTTTAGTCCCGCTTTGAGTGTTGATGACTTCCTTTGAAAAACAGAGCTTTCCATTTTGACAAAGTCCGATTTATCTATTTTTTCTGTGGCCCCCTATATTT
This sequence comes from Oryx dammah, assembly GCF_014754425.2. Taxonomy (NCBI): domain Eukaryota; kingdom Metazoa; phylum Chordata; class Mammalia; order Artiodactyla; family Bovidae; genus Oryx; species Oryx dammah. Next base: position 105,510,457 of record NW_024070209.1, read on the forward strand.
TCTTCTAAGACTCTTATAGAGTTACTGCTTACATTTAGGCCTTTGATCCATTTTGAGTTAATTTGTACACATGGGGTGAGATGGGGGTCCACATTCATATTCTTGCCTGTAGATACCCAGTGGTTTCAGTACCATCTAATGAAGAGACCAGTCTTTCTCCCCTGAATGGACGACCCTTTTCAAAAGTCGGTTGACTGCAGACACGGGGGTTGGTTTAGATCCTTTGTCTTTGACCTCTGGCTCCCTCTGTGTCCCCACCCCCAGGGGCCAGTATTTGGACTACGAGAAGGAGGAGGTGGAAGCTCAGCCGCGGCAGTGGAAGAAATACGACTTCCACTATGACAACGTGCTCTGGGCCCTGCTAACTCTGTTCACTGTGTCCACGGGCGAAGGATGGCCCATGTGAGTGCTGCCTGGCTCCTCCTGGCTGCTCAGGCGAGAGAGAGGGGCAGCTGGGGTGGGGAGCTCAGACTCTGCACCTGTCACTAAGCAGATACGCCCTAGGCTCTGTGCTTACTGGTGAGAGGAGGCCCTCCCTCTGGGAGTGGGCAGCCTGGAGGAGGCGGAGAGTAAGCCCAGAGCACAGTATCATGAGCTCCTAACAGTCCTCGCTCGGTGGCAGGGCACCGGAGGGAAGAGGAGCGGGCCGCTGGCCTCGTTAAGGGGAGCCTGAGGGATGCACGTGTTCAGTGCCACACTGGGTGGCAGGGGCTTCCTTTAGGGCTGAGAGGACCACCCCTCAGAAGGTAGGAGCGGTGCTCTGCCAGGAGACTCTGCTGAACCCAGGGCTTCCTGACAACAGGTGAAGCAGGGTATGGGTAGGTGACCTGGTGAGGGATGGGAGAGAGCCGGGCAGCACAGGACTGCGGGGCCTCTCCCGCTTCTCCTTGTAGGGATGGGACCTCAGGCAGCCAAGGCCTCCTCCTGGAGGTCCCCAGCAGCCCTGAGTACAAGCCCTTTGTCAGGGGCAGCCTGCTGCTGGGAGACACGGCTCTCCTGGGGAGCAGGCCTGGCTGTGCATGGCTCCACCCCCGGCTCAGCCACGGAAGCCCTCCTGTGATGCGGGTCTCGTCTTTCCTGGGACCATGTCCTCCTGGGCTCCCCTGATGCTTGGTGTCGGCTCTTGGCCAGGGTGCTGAAGCACTCGGTGGACGCCACCTACGAGGAGCAGGGCCCGAGCCCCGGGTTCCGCATGGAGCTGTCCATTTTCTACGTGGTCTACTTCGTGGTCTTCCCCTTCTTCTTTGTGAACATCTTTGTGGCCTTGATCATCATCACCTTCCAGGAGCAGGGGGACAAAGTCATGTCTGAGTGCAGCTTGGAGAAGAACGAGGTAGGACTCCCTGCCTCTCCATCTCCAGGCAACTCCCTGGTGGGCAGTGTGGTCAGGGCCCTTGGGCCTCCCTTCTGCGTGGGGACCGCTGGCCAGCACGGGGTGGGGGCTGCCTGGAGAAGGCCTTCTGCCCCCGGGCTCTGTGTGTGGCTGGGGGAGGGCGTGTGCAGGGGCCCCAAGGGGGCCCAAGTTCTCCCTTCTCCTTTCTCCCTCGCAGAGGGCTTGCATCGACTTTGCCATTAGTGCCAAACCCCTGACGCGGTACATGCCCCAGAACAAGCAGTCATTCCAGTACAAGACGTGGACGTTCGTGGTCTCACCGCCCTTTGAGTACTTCATCATGGCCATGATAGCCCTCAACACGGTGGTGCTGATGATGAAGGTGCGTGGGCCTGCATGGTAGCGGGGGGCGCCCGTGGACACGGGGCTCGACTCCAGCCGCGTGGAGGGCCCGCTCCTCCTGGGGCGCAGGCAGCAGTGATACCGCCCTGAGCGCCGGTCAGCTCGGGTTGCCTACGCAGCCCTGACTCCCTGGTTGTCCGTGGGCTGAGAGCGTAAGAAGGTTCTGGAAGACACAGGGGGAGCAGGGAGGGGTGTCCCAGCGCGGCAGGTGTGTCTGCCTGCTGTGCTCTGACAGGAGGTCTGCCTGAGCCCCGTGGGGTGTGTCTGGGCAGCTGGGTCTACGGCCAACAGCACCTCTTCCTTGGCAGTTCTACGACGCGCCCTACGAGTACGAGCTGATGTTGAAGTGTCTGAACATCGTGTTCACGTCCATGTTCTCCATGGAGTGTGTGCTCAAGATCATTGCCTTTGGAGTGCTGGTATGTGCCTTAGCCCCTCCTGGCCTTTTGGTGTCTGTCTTCTGGCCTCCCCTCTGTAGGGAACCTTTGGGTGTTCATTGTTTGGAGCTGGGATTCCCCGAACCCCCAGAGCACATATGACCCTGAAGGGGCCCCAGGGAAACGACTGCCGGGTTCTGCCCCACCTCTGCCCCCACCCTGTTCCTGGACGGGGAGGGGCTGTGCGGCCTTGTGCACCACCCACCTGCTCATGAGGGAGCCCATGTATCCTCTGCTACCTTCTTGACGAGAGGCCACCTCCTACAGCTTGTCTGCAGAGCCTCCCCACCCCCGCCAGCCCAGCACTAACTGCCCTTCTTTCTCTCCAGAACTATTTCAGAGACGCCTGGAATGTCTTTGACTTTGTCACTGTGTTGGGAAGTATTACTGATATTTTAGTAACAGAGATTGCGGTGAGTAGCTCTCCTGCCCCTGCAGGCCCCGAGTGGTCTCCCCACTGTGCCTCCAGGCCTGGGGGTTAGCTCCTCCTCAGAGGATGCTTCCCCACGAAGTTCCTCCCCAGAGGCGAGTTTGGGGGCTGGGTGTCCTGTAGGCAAATGCTTGATCTTGGGTAAGAAATTGGTTCCCAGAAGGTCTTCCAGGCTGATGGCCCGAGACTCACCTGGGAGTGTGAGTGACCCGGAAGATAAGGGTCTGGTAATTTCGTGTCTAATACGTGCGCACCTGACAACTGGTTCCCAAAAAGTACAACTAAAGCCGATAAGGGTTTGGAGTTTTTTAAAATAACAGGTTTTTTTTACATACGTGCGTGTGTGTGCACGCACACATGCTGAAGATTCTAGTTCTTACTAAAATACATGGATTATATCTGAAAACTGACTGAGGGCTAGAGCGTGAACATGTCTCAACAAATTTGAAATAATCTGAGTCATAAAGCGGTGTTCTTTAAGCTCAACAGATTGGTAGAATCAAAGACAAAAACATCCATATCAGCGTTTCCTAAGCGAGTTCCCTAGGAACAGACGCTGAGGTGAGGGTACTTGTAAAAGTTATTTTTTAGGACGAGACAGAACCCTTGAGGGAGAGCTTTGAGGAGGTGGGTGAGGAGAGAAGCACCAGAGGGGCTGAGGTTCCAGCTCCATGTCAGGTGAGCTGGATAGTCCCCTAGAGGCCCTGGAGACAGAGCGGGTCACAGCTCAGAGCTGCAGAGTTCTGTGCCCACCAGGCCTCAGCTAAAGGCTTGCCTGGGGTGTGGATTCCCAGGTACCCGAGTGCCCTGAGGCAGGTAAAGCAGGCTCCTGCAGCCTGTGCTGCTGGGCCTAAGGGCCACGTGCAGGGCGGGGGCGTCTGCTTGCAGCCCTGGCCCCACCCGGCTCTGCCCACACTTCACGTCGGGTCCTGTCTCTGGCTTCAGGTGGTGCTGGTCATGACCTCAGGGAGGAGGGAGTTGATGGGAGGAGGAACAGGGCGCCTGCGGTTGCCACGGGGACCCATGTCAGCTTGGGGTCTCTGCTGTGGCCAGCCCTCTGCTGCTCCGGTTGCTGGTCGCACCGAGTGAGCCAGCCTTCACGCTGTCCCGCCAGGGCCCCGCTCGCTGCGCCTGTGGTGGCTCTGGCTGCCACGATGCTTCAGGCACAGTTCAGACTGGTCCCAGAAACTTCTAGAAAGGCCCCCGGGAGCCCCCTGATTTCCAGACAGACTTCTCCCTGCCCCGTGCAAGGGCAGCTCTGCCCCTCGCACCTTGGCTGTGAACAGCCCAGAGTAACGGGAGGCACGGTGGCCTTCTGGGTCCCACAGAGGAGGCTGCCTCCACCTGCTTGAGTCAGGACTCCTAGGTGTGCCTCACTTGAGTTTGTGGGATGGTGGCGCAGAGTCCCACTGGGCTCCTGTGGGTGACAGGGGCCACCTCTACTTTGGCTCCTTGTTTCCTAAATCCATGCTTTTTTTCGGGTAGGGCATCCATTCGTCTTGAAGGACAGCTCCACCATCCCAGTGTCTTTTCTGTGCCTGCAAGAGGCTGTCCCAGCATTTCACCTGCCGACACCCGAGTGATGTGGAGGCGGACATGGTGGCGGGTCCTGGGTCTCTCGCCCTGTTGGCCCTCCTTTCTCCTCTAAGTGGGTGTCGTGTGGAACCTTGTTCTGGTGCGTCTCTGACGCTAGTGCATCAGCCAAGGCAGGCCTGACCTGAGATGTGAGTGGTCCCTGCTGGGACCTGTCCCTGCTGTTTCCAGGTGAAAGTTTCCCACCGAGTGGCTGCTGGCAGCACCAAGTACGGCTCTCCTTAGGGGCCTGGAGGTGGCCTCTGCTTGTAATGGGCAGGTGTTCGGTAGTGGCCGTGGCTGTATTAGCTCTGCTAAGGCGGAGCCTGGCTGTGGGGCCCAGGCACGGCCTTCCCCCCCAGCTGTCTCAGTCCCTGCCTTTGTGGGTCTGCCGTGTGAGTGGGGGCTGGTGACGGAGGCCTGCTGACATCTGTCGGCCAACGCATCCAAGGTGCATGGGGTTTTAGTGCCTCTGTGGCTGTGGGTGCCGGGGTGGATGTTGACATAGGACACGTAGTGTCCATTCCCAGGTCCAGCCGGTGCCTCTGCCCCAAACCTTGTTCCCACCAGAGGCCTGAGCAAGCTGGAGTCCTTGCCTTATCACAGACACCTCCTTCCCCCACCGCCCACACGCACACACGCACACACGCCATGGTAGAGTGGGCACACCTCTCAGAGCTCTGCCTCACACTGTCTCTGGGTGGCCCTGCCTGGGGCTCTGCTGAGGTATGTACTAGTATATCAAGCCAGTCCCTCATACCCAGGTTTTGAGTTTTACTGCCCAGTTTTAGTGACCATCCCACGACGTGCTGGGAAAGGGTGCCCTGAGAAGAGACTTGTGTGACAGAGGCGCGAGGCTGGGCTGGGCCTTCCTGTCACGTGACCGTGGCCTCTTACTTGCTCCCGTGTGGCTGGGCCTGCAGCATGTGACTCGTGAGGGCAACTTTGGTGCCATAGACACGGTGTCTCATGGTCAGACAGTCTCTGCAGGCCCTTGTAGCCAGGATTGACGTCTCTGCAGATGGCGTGAGTCTTTGCTCCAGGAGCCTGGGTGACTGTGTGGACTTTCATGTGGGGGCTCCGAGGGCCCCCCACAGGTGTTTATCTACCACAGGTGTTCCTAGCACCATGGGGCCTGCTGGGGCTTGGGGCCCGAGTGGCAGGCTCGCGACACTGCAGTGTGGACCTGCTAGAGAGCCTCCTCTTGCTCTGAAACCCAGTAGCTTTGAGTCGCCTGATAAATGGGAAACAGCAGTCTGTCTTTAGCTGTGCATGCTACCTCCAGGACCCACAGAAGTCTTCAAGAGTAGGAGGTGAGAGGTCCAACCTTGGGGTCCACATTCGGTCCTGGCTCACACCACTGGATTATAACAGTCTTGTACACTAAATCTCCACCTGACACGTGGGGAAAGACCATTTTAACCCTAAATATGTTCTAGAGAGTAGAAGAGGGAACGTTTCCTAACTAGTTGTATGAGGCTACATCATACAACGTAGCCTTGAATCTTGACTTCAAAAATTTTAAAAAGAGTGTAAGAAAGGAAGATCATAATCCATACTCACTCATTAACATAGATGGGAAATTCCGAACAGCAGGTAAGCAAGCCAGATCCCGCAGTGTGCAGGAAGAAGCGCAATCAGGTGTGTCCCAGGAACACCAGGCGAACAGGTCAAAGGACTCTGTTAATTAGCCTGTCACAGTATGCAGAAAGGACACGCAATAAAACTCAGATTTTATTCATGATGAAAATTATTAGCATGTGTTAACTTGATGAAGAGCATTTACCAGGAAGTCCTATGCAAGTATCTACGGTGGTAAAATTTGGAAAGAATTCCCTTTAAAATCAGAAAAGGACAATGATGTCTGTAACCACTACTTCTTTTCAACATTGAACAATATGTCAACAGTTCAATAAGTTGTATGTCAGCTTCATAAGAACAGATTTTTGTCTGTTTTGCTCATTGCTGATTCCAGTGCTTAAAATAGTACCTGACAGTTTGCAGGTATTCATAAACACTTACCAAATGAATTAGACAGAAAAAATAAAGTAAATATTTAAGTTTCAGAAGAGGACTAAGTAAACTGCCATTAGTCAAAGATGACGTATCATCTGTGGATGAAATCTAGGAGAATCTAAAACTAATTAGACGTGAGATTGCTCAAGAGAGTGTATTGCATTTCGTTACAACATCGGCACTCCCGACGATAAACCTGGCAAGGTCTGTGTGCAAGATCTCTTTGTGCAAAATTATTAGCCTTTATTGACAGGTGTTAGAGAAGGCCTGAATAGATGGGGTCATACGCCACGTTAATAAGAAGTGTTAATGTCATAGAGATGACAGTGTTCCCCGGTTGATCTATAGATTCAATGCAATTTCAATAAAAATACCAATTATTTTGCTTTTCCTTTTGTTTGTCTCTTTTTATGCAATTTGGCAAGTTGTTTTTAACATTTATAAGAAAAAGAAAGGCTCACAAATGGCCACGATACTTGAGAAGAAGGTGCTCCTGGGGGGCTGTGGTGGGGAGGCTGCTCCTGACAGTGAGGAGACATCCTGGAAAGTTGTAGCAATTAAAACAGTGTGGTGTTGGCATAGGAATAGCTCAAGAGCCTGGACACAGACTCAGTTGTATTTGGAAACTTGGTGTGTGACTCCCTGTGGGCGTAACTGATGAACAACACAAGGGAAAAGAGAAATTGGATCTTGGTTCATACCATTCACAAAAATACGGCACATGGATGAAAAAACTTAAATGTTAGAGACAAAACTTTAAAAGTCTGAGAGGAAAATACAAGAGATTATCTTTAAGACCTTGAGATAGGGATGATTTGTTAAGCAAAATATATGCAAAGTACCAGCCATAACTGGAAACAATTGTATAAAATAGAGTTTTGCTTGTCAAAAGGAGGAACGCCAGTCCCTGCGCAGGGAAAGGACAGTTGCATCGCACCCCTTCGTGTGTGTTAAGACTTTTGTGCAGTGCCTGTCGTGTGCTCAGCACTGGCCTAAGTGCTGGGGCAGACGAAACTCCTGTTTCATCCTAGTGGGCAGGACACACAGTGTCAGTGACCGGGGGGAAAGACAGAGCAGAGGGCGTGAGGACGGGGTGCTCGTGTGTCGCTGAGGCGCGGCTCCAGGCAGCGAGCTGGGCTCATGAGGAAGCGGAGCCGGTCCGAGCTGGGGGCAGCAGAGGCCCCCTCAGGGCTGAGGGGGTGGACACGGTGGCTGCGCAGGGAAGGCTGTGCAGTCAGTAGAGCTTTGCTTTTCTTCTGAGCGAGACGGGAGGACTTGGAGGGTTTTGTGAGGAGTGACACGATCTGGCTTTTAAGACCACAGCCCTGGTGGCTCTGTCGAGAAGTGTGTGCAGGTGCACGCAGAGGCTGTTTCAGCTGGGTTGTCCTAGAAACAGACCTGAGACAAGGGTGTGGTTCAAGTTGTTATCTGGAAGCGAGTGGGAAGGAAGGTGGGCAGCTCGTGGAAGGTGCTGGCAGGTCAGCTGATGTTATATCCCCGGGCATCCCCTCCAGGCATTGTCTGCCACAGATAGAGAGGACCAAAGAGACACCCTATATTGGGCTTCCCTGGTGGCTCAGTGGTAACGAGTCTACCGGCCAATGAAGGAGACCCGGGTTCAATCCCAGGAAGATTCCCTGGAAAAGAAAATGGCAACCGACTCCAGTATTCTTGCCTGGAAAGTCCCATGGACAGAGGAGCCTGGCGGGCTGCTGTCCATGGGGTGGCAAAGAGTTAGATATGATTTAGTGATTGAATAACAACTCATCATTTACTGATGTTAGGCTGTAGGCCTTGTGTCCTGGCCTGGGAAAGCTTTCAGGAACAAAGATAGAAGCTCTGACAACTGGATATTGGGCCACAGAAGATGTGTCTGTGGCCCAGCATTTCTGCCAGGAGCCGAGAGTGGAGCTGGGGAGCTGGGGTGCAGTGAGACATGGTCAAGTTCTGGGTGTGATTTCAAGGTAGAGCTGTAGATGGATCAGATGGGAGTGTGAGAGAGGAAGCGAGGGCGGCATCTGGACGTTTATCTGAGCACTTGGAGAAGCGGTCGGTCTTTCACTGAAAAGGGAGAAAATTGTGAGGAACAGGTTTTCTGAGGACGGTCTGGCTGCACTTTATCCATGTTAGAGTTCAGTCCGGCTGCCCTCCCTGGAGTCGTCCATGGGCAGCTAGAGGAGACTCGGGCCAATAGTGTAAGCCTGGGAATTGTGAGCCTGTAAGATGGGATGGTATGAGATCCACGGGAGCAAAGAGTGTGAGACCCACACATAGTGACCAGGGCTGGAGGGCAGAGGCCTTGCAGACTCTGGTGGAGGTTAGTGTCCAGAGTGTGCAAGGCTCTTCTGTGAGCCGAAGGTACAGTTGGGCATCTTACAGAATAGAAGACATAAATGGCCGTGGAAAGATGTTCAACCTTATTTGTAATCAAAGAAATACAAAGTGAAATGGCACCGAGATGCCATTTCACACCTACTGGTTTGTCAAACAGAACTTCCGATGTTGCCAGCGGTGGGTGAGGATGGGGACGCTGCTGCTGGGTGTCTGGGAAGGTCGGGCATGTCTGTAGCCACACCCTCCGGGGTACAGGTGTGCAGAGTGCCTGAGCAGATGCGCCTGGAGACGTTTTTTACTCTGATGTTCATGGCAGTGTCTACAGCAGCAGTAGCAGCAGAAGTGGTTAGAAGAGGATGCCTCTCAAAATCGGTGTTTGCTCAGAGTCAGAGCCCAAGTTTGCCTGAGCTCAAGAGGGCTACATACAGTCTAATCCCATCACAGAGTTAGGAAAAGACAAGTATAGCACATGGTAAGAGTTTGAGCTAAAACAGTAAAGCAAAGCAATTATTAACAACAATTAAGTGTAGTTACTACATCTGGTGGAGGAGCGCATGGCAACCCACTCCAGTATTCCTGCCTGGAGAGTCCCCAGGGACAGAGGAGCCTGGTGGGCTACAGTCCATGGGGGTCGCGGAGCCAGACACAACTGAGTGACTAAGCACAACCGCATCTAGGGAAGAGAGAGACAGGAAGGGCTTTCAGAGTAATGGGGACATTCTAGTTCTTAAGCTGGACGATGAATATATGGATGATTTATTACCTTTTTTTAAAATGCATGTGTGTATGTATATAATTACACATATTCTTTTGTTTACATGAGGTGTTTCATGGTTTTGAGAAGTTAATGATCTGAATAATCCAGGCTGAAAGCTGAGAGCTGCCATTTTAACAAAAAAATCAAGGTTGGTTGTTTTGCCAGCCGTTGGCCTTGCAGTACGGTCTGGGTGCCACCCGTCCACTGTGGGCTTCCACTCAGAAACGGTTCCACCGTGTGGTTTTTGACAGGCGCTCTGCTTCCCTGGACGCAGGAATCTTTATTCTCCTGGAAAAAAGGCTGCAAACACTGGGCTTCCAGCTGCAAGGGCACAGCCCCGGGGCTGGGGCGCGTGTGTGCCTCGTCAGCAGTGGGTGGTGGCTCAGGCGGCTAGTGTTATGGACGTGCTTTCTCCCAGGGATGCCTCTCCAGAGAGAGGCCCTGCAGCTGCTGGACACTTGAGGGACAGCTTGCAAATGTTCGAGACCCTCCAGGGCAGCCTCCCTCAATCCTGCACACTCAGCAGGTCTGGTGGGAGTGTTCAGAATCCGCCTGGTCTCAAAGCTCAGCTGCCTAGCTGCTGATGATTTCCGAGGGCAGTCTTCTTGCTGTTCTGCCTGGAGGAGGAAAGATGAAAGCAAGCCAGCCTGTGGATTTCCGTGTTGTTTTTCTTTCTCATTTGTAGTCATTTCATCCGTTACTTTGTGGATGCACTTTTTTTTCCTGAGGCAAAAATATGAGTGTCAGTTGCCACGGCCAATGTAAAAGGCACACAGAGCAACAGTCTTGATAACCAGGGCCGCATAGAGAAAGTGCCCCAAACAAGCATGAGACTGACATTGATTTCTTTGCCTGGAATAAAAAATAAGTGTCTGTGAGTCATCTTCGGATTTGCATTACAAACAAATGCAAATGACGCCTCTGTCTGCGTAACCTACAGATTTCAAACGTGTTTTGATTTGGTTCATTTTAAGCCAAATATGCAGTTTACCAAAATCCTAAAATTTTCCAGTGAAGTATTCAGAGTTTGAGTTTTTGCTTGTGTTGATGACTCATTTTCTCTTTTGTTTCCTGTTTTTGTTCTTGATTTACCCTAACCTACCTGCTGACTCACGCCACCCAACCAACATACAATGCGAAAACCCTGTCTCCGTCTGTATGTTGCGCGCCTGCTGCTCAAACATCCCAATTTGTAAATACCACGCAAATACCCATCCATGAAAACATCACATATAGGAAACGGTTGGTCTCGCGACTTACACGGTTCTTAAAGCTTCTCTGTCTCGCTTGCACTGCTGTCCTTTCCCTCTGCTTCCTGCCACCCTCACCGCCGCCCCCCTGTGCTCAGAGCCCAGCTGTACCCGCCCCCTCTGGCCTCTAGCGCGCTCTCCCTGGCTCCTGGGTCCAGCAGGGCCTTCTGAGGCCCCTCAGGGGCCACTTGATCACAGGAACTGGCCTTAGGCCAAGAGAGGAGATAGGGGCTTCTGAGTGAGAGGCAGGTAAGTGTCGAGACTGAGTCAGAACTGGGGGCTTGCTGGGTGCGAGGTTGGACCCGTTCCCCGTAAAGCCCACGGTTTCTGCTGCACAGTCATCTCCCTTCTGCTCCACCTCTGTTGGCCAGCAGACCAAGTGGGCTTGGGTCCACCTCTGACGGAGTCTCTTGTCAGGCCCTTCCTGGACAGACCTTCCGTGGAGGCCTGGCTGGGGGGCACGAGCCTTGGGGGATTGTCCTGACTGAGTAGAAGGAGGGCCTTTGCCCCAGGAGGCAGCAGAGAGCTGGGCCTCCATCCAGCACCGTGGATCCCCGTGTGCCTTGGTCAGCGAGCTTGTGTGGAGCCCGTGCAAGTGGTGTGGACAGCGCCTCCTTCCGGGTCTCAGGAAAATCTGAGAGAGCGTGGGGACGCTGGAGCAGACTGAGCCGAGGCCTCGGCTGGAAGTTCATGCAAAGAGCAGATATTTCAGATTCCTGAACAGAAAGTGAGTGTGGTGAAGCGGTTCACAATCGGAGCAGAAAAGCCTGAGTTTTGAGAAGAAGACATTTAAGCCGCAGAAGTGCCAGGCCGCATCTTCAGCACGGGCTCTGCTGGTGTCGTCAGGCCCTGGCTGAGCGGAGCAGGCCCTTCGGGCTTACTCCTTTTCTCTCTGTCTCGCCTCCTATCTCCCCATCATCAGTCCCCTTGAGAACGAAGCTGATAGGAAAGCAGCTTGTTCCCCGTGCGGCTGCACCTCCTCCCCAGCACAGGTGGGGCCCCCGGCACGTGCGCACAGTCTGAGGGGGAGCCCCTCATTCTGCTGTGAGTCTGCCCAGACGCAACGATGTGCTTGGACACAGGAGGTGAGGGCCTTGGCCTGCGGTCCCCTTGTCTTTGTGGCTCGCATCTCAGTTTTCTCGATGATTCCTCACCCTCAGGCAAGACGTGCTAACACCGCCATCGTGGGGAGGAGGAAGCAGGCACTCAGTGGAGCTGGGGACCAGTGTCCCCCTCAGTGTAAAGCAGCTGCTGCGTTGAGGGGTGCAGCGTTGACCTTTCCGGCGCAGAGGCAGGGGAGATAAGGGGGGGCCTGACTTGAAAGTAGGTGTGTCTACTCCAGGGTACAATGGAAACTGTGGACTCTGGGGGATGGGGAAGGTTGTGTCCACCTCCGGGGGTTGGCTGAGGCCAGGGGTGACCGTGCTCAGCCATGGGGAGGCCGCCGTGTGCTTGCTACCCCCACTTCCAGCATGCGGCCCGCTTGGTGGTGTCTGGCGGCTCGTGCCCTGGGTGCAGCCATGATGCGCTCAGGCCATCACACTGCTTGCAGCGTCTGTAGCTGTCTCACCGTCCTCCCTCATGACTCTCTAGGGCTGTCTGTCCGTTGGCACCCCCACCCTCTCCTAGGTGCCCACTGGAGCCCCGAGGAGAAAGTCTGGGAGGATGGGTGGGGCCTGGGTGTCCATGGGAAGTGTTATGTGGCTGAGCTCTGTGTCAAGGGACTTGAATGGACAGCACCTTCCTCTGTCTGCTCTGGTACCCGTCCCTTCTTTATCACCCAGAAGACCATTTCCTCCCAGTATTTTCAGGAAATCATCTTGTCTGTGCCGATTGCCTGAGCAAAGTGCTTTTGTCCTGGCCTCTCCAGATCCGCATGCGCAGGTGGTTTCAAAGTGAAGAAGCCTGAGGAGGCAGCCCCTCGCCCTTGCTCTGCTTCACTGTCTTGTATAGAGGGCTCCCTGACACTGGAAACAGTCCCCCTTCCAACCTCCTGAGAGCACTGGCTCACCTGAGAGTCCTCAAGGCCCAGGGGACTCAGATAGAGAGTGTGGATGTATCTCATCTACCCTGTCTGCCCTGAGGGTCTCTTTCCCCAGCACAAGCTAGTGAGGCAGCTGCAGGCAGATGAGAACACCCTCCCGGATCACGTCCCGAGGTCCACTCTGCCTTCTTGCTGATCTGGACCACAGTCAGCCCTTCTGTGCCTGCGAATTGCCCTGTCCCCCTGTGGCATTGCCTAAAACTCGGCACCACCCCCGAGAGTAGCTTATGTCCCTCACCAGCAGACAGTCCAGAGTCCCGGGTGGAGGTAAAGAAGCCAGCCCCTGAGATGAGGCAAGCAAGGGGTGGAGTGAGGCCTGTCCCCCGACGGACGCCTCGTCCCAGCCAAGATCAGATGGGCAGCCCTGGAGTAGGACGCCGCTCCTCCCAGGCCCTGGCACCTCCCGCACGTGCTCGCCGTTGCTGCTGCCTCATCCAACACCTGCTCTCTTTCCTCTGTGTCTGCCCACTGAATCTGGCAACACAATGTGTCTAGCCTGAGCTGCTTGCATATTTTAAAACAGCAAAGTGTGAGGAAGCTGCTCTCAGGCTGCGTGTGGGTGGGCAGAAGAGGGCACCTGGTCTCTAAGCAGGCAGGGCAGGAAGCCCTCCGTGCCCCTGAGCACCCCTTTCTACTCAGGGACACTGCCCAGAGCCGGGCCCCCTGAAAGGGATGTGCCGGGGATTCAGGCGCCCTTGGGCCAGGGTCATCTGTGGAGTCCAGAGATTATGTGCTTGACTTCAGACCCTCTGGATGAGGGCATGCTGCGAGACATCTTGGGTTCTCTGGAGCAGAGTCCGGGCTGGGGGCTACGGAGGGGGCTTCTCGGGTAGCAGCAGCAGGGCTGCCACCACCTACACCTCCTGCCAGCACTTGCCTGCAGGTCCCTGCCTGGCCCCAGAGGACGTCTCTGCCCCTCTGCTGGGCCCCAGGTGGCAGGGCCTTGCTGGCGTGTGGGAGACAAGGGCATGGCCACCGAGTCTGAGGAGAGGCAGCCCCGCCCAGTCCCTGGGCTGCTCAGCCGTGTCCTGCAAGAGGCGGTCAGCGTCAGAGGCCTGGCTGCGGGCGGCCTCCCGTTCCACCTGGCAGCAGGGAGCTGCTTCACAGGACTTCTCTGTCCCTCCCTGTGGAGGGAATGTCTCTGATTTGCTGCATGAGAAGTTGTTTGCAATGACAAGCTTTCCCTCTGGAAGATTTTCTGGTGGCTGATTGCTGCTTAGACTGTGGAGCAGTCTCTCTCTTCACCCGCTTTTCTTTGGGACACAGTGGCTCGGGGAGGTGGGTGGGGAGCAGCCTCCCTGTGCCTGTGGGAGGCTGATTTCTGAAGGTCAGAGCACAACCTCTTTTCCCCGCAGAACAACTTCATCAACCTCAGCTTCCTCCGCCTTTTCCGTGCTGCCCGGCTCATCAAGCTGCTCCGCCAAGGCTACACCATCCGCATCCTGCTCTGGACCTTCGTCCAGTCCTTCAAGGTGAGGCTGGGCGTGGCCATGTGGGGCCTGACCTCTCCCTCGTTGTGCCGGTGGGGGAGCTTCTGCCCGACCGCCCAAGCCCGCTCCTTGGGAAGCCCACCCCCCTCCCATGGCCCCCTAGGCCATTTCAGTTTTACAGAGAGTACCTTGTTTATGCTCACAAAGGGCTGAAGTGGCTTTTATGACTGGATTTGTAAATGAAGATGACGGGCACTCGGTGAAGGGGCTTGGTGGTCAGTGGGGCTGGGTCTGTAGTCAGCTAAGGCTGGTGCCGCCTGGGGACCCAGCCGGCGTCCGCTCTCCGGATGTGGTGCAGGCAGGGGCCGGGTGGCTCTCCGGGTGCTGAGCCGCCCTCCCTGTGTCTCCGCAGGCCCTGCCCTACGTGTGCCTGCTCATCGCCATGCTGTTCTTCATCTATGCCATCATCGGCATGCAGGTGGGTGTGCACAGGGCCACCACGTGGCAGCAGGGGCCGGTTGGCACTTAGCAGTGTTTCTGTGAGCCCGGTGCCAGTCTGAGCACTTTGTCTAAGCAATTAAGTCTAAGCAACTTAGTTCTTAGGAAGACTATTCTGTGGCTGAGGCCAGGCATTGCCACCCTCTGTGGGCAGATGCGCGGCCCTGCTCTTGTGTGGGATCCTGCTGGTCTGTGTCAGGGCACCGGTGGGCACGGTGGCTTGGGTGCTGGGCCCGCACAGTGTGGAGTGTTTGAGCACGTCCGCATGGCCCAGGTGGCCTGCGCTGCAGCAGCTGGTCATGCCTTTTGCCCAGGAGCACTTTTGAAGGATGTAGGGATGGGAGGTGGTCTCAAATGTTAATTTGTGGTGGGAGGAGACAGTGTCTTAAAGGTTAGCTGAAAGCCGATTTTTAAACTCTGTTTTCAGAGATTGGAAATTCTCTTGCTTGAAATTTACTGAGATCTGATGTTATTTAAAGCAAATACATGTTTTTCTTGCTTTGGTCTATGGACATAAAAAACATAGTCCAGTGATCTTTGTTTTTGATGGATATATGATAATTCATAAATTTTAAGCTGGATTCCAGAGTTTAAGCTACTCAGAGTGAGGGGCTTATCTGCATTTCTAACCATGAAAGAAATTAAAATGGGTACAAAGCCCATTGTGGTGTTTGCACAAAAATGTTAAAAAAAACTTTCAAGTGATCTATCAGAATATCAGTACAATTACTGTTTTGGGGTCATTGATGAGAGAGTGAATTTTAAAATGATTCCCTCCTTTTGTCTAGCAGAGCCCACCTAAACTTAGCTCTGGGCCCCACTTTTTACTGGTGATGCTATTTGATCCTGGACAGGCTCAGAGCCAGAGCCTGCGCAAACTGGGCTGTGGGACAGTGGCATGTTAGACTTTCCAGAGGTTTTCTCTTCCCTGGAAATAAATGCACAGATGCTGCTGGAGCCAGCCACCCTGACCCTGTAGCCTCAGCAGCAGTAGTGGCAGCTCTGGTCGGGGTCTCTGGGTGGGGGCAGTCCTGGCCCATCCCCACATGCACGCCCACACTCTCTTGCCTGGCCACGGCTCCTACAGACCAGCGGCACTGGTCTGCAGTGCTGTCTGCCTTCTCCTCCACTGCAGGTGTTTGGAAACATTGCTCTGGACGACGACACCAGCATCAACCGTCACAATAACTTTCGGACGTTTCTTCAGGCCTTGATGTTGCTCTTCAGGTGCGTTGTGGGAGGTGGAGGTGGGTCCAGAGCCAGAGGCTCCTCATAGTGTGTTCTGTAGAGGTGGGTCCAGGCTCAGGGACCCCTTCATTCAGGGTGGACCCAGCCCGCCACTCCTGGTCATACTGGCGTCTCTGCGGTGGGCCTTCCCAGTTTCTCCTCCCTTTCCGCTTGTCCTTCCTTAATGGCTCCTGGGCCTGAAGGGAGGCTCCCGAGGCAGTCAGTCTGAGACCCCTGGGCCGGGCTGGCTTGCCTACCTTGTCTCTGCTGCCCAGTGAGGTTTTGAAGGACAGGTGTCGAAAGAGACTTTCTTGGTGTGCCAGCCCCAAGCTTCCCGTCAGCTCGCCTTAGTGATTTCGGGGATCTCTGGGATCAGGAAAAGCGGGCAGCAGAGAGCTGCTGTCGACAGGGTGCACCTGCTCAGTGGCCCAAGGGACCAACCGGCCAGACATGTGGACCTGAGGGCAGCTCCATCCGCCTCCGGTGCTCGCAGCAGCTGCAGTTCCCACGGCTCCCGGGGGCAGTCAAGGGGCGCACCAGGGCAGGGCCTTGAGGAGCACAGCCTTGTGTCAGCTCAGAGGCCTCCCTGCAAAGGTGGTGGGGGATGGCCCCCCAGCCATTGCTCTCAGTCACGGACACACGTGGCCTGTGGCTGTCCACCAGCTTGATGTAAGAAGGCACTCCTGGGCAGAGCCCAGAGGGTCGACTGCGTCTCCTTCATTCACTGTGATCCTCAGGGAGGGGGAAATGTGCTCGCTAATAATTTATGATGAGGGGCCTCATAATAAATTAATATTTAATTAATAAATAAACAGCGGACCCCTTCCTGAGGTTTCCCTGCTCCACTTTTGGGGACACCCAGCCAGCGGACCCTATGCAGATGTATTTGGGGGGTGGGGGAGTTCATTTTCTGGAGGGTGAGCTCAGCCCAGGCCTGCTTCACTGAGCTGCCTGGAGAGAGTTTCTGACTTACTCTTTGCATCAGATAAACAGCATCCTTAGGCTGACACTTCCCCAAGTAGTGTCATTTCTCTGGACTTTAGGTCTTACATCCACTTTATTTCTTTGTTTATTAATATCCTGCTTTGTGTGACAAAAGACATGAAGCCAGCCTTAATTTTAAGCCTTTGATCTCAAAGACCTCTGTTCCTTCCTCATCACATGGGTACCCTCATCATTCAGGCCTGGCACAGGCTGGACCGGCCGTTGTCAGTGGGGAGTGGACCCAGATTCTGCCCAGGACTGACCACACAGCGGCGTGCTGGGCCGCCTGCAAGTCTGATGCACATCTGGCCCCTGTGCTGGCTTCATGCACAGGAGCAAAAGGCCACACGGGCAGGCTTCTGTAATAGCTGCTCAGGGTTGAGGGTTCTTGATGTGTTCAAGAAACAGTAGAGGCAGGGGTGGCTGCAGTAGAGTGAATGGGGACTGTGGTAGGGGATGAGGTCAGGGAAAAGGCAGCTGCAGGTCCACAGAGCTCTGGGAAGTCATGTAGGGGGTCCTCAGGGAGGTCTTTGATCTGATCTGGGCTACTGAGCGGGGAGCATCCAGTTAAGGAATTGTTGCTGCAGCTCAGAAGTAGTTGTTGCTCAGCCCAGGGAGGTAGGGGTAGTAAGAGCCTGGCTGGTTTTGAAGGCAGGTCAAGATGTGGTGAGAGGGAGGAGGCAAGGATGACTCCCATGTCTTTGGCCTGAGTACTGGGAAGGATGGAGTCACTGTGTCCTGAGCCCAGGGGGACTAGGTGGCACGCGCTGGGGAGGAGATCAGAGGCCACGGAGAGAGCTCACCATGGTGCTGACCTCGGTGCCGTGATCTCTTTCCTGTAACACGTGCTTTCCCACTTAGCAGCAGCTTGAAAATCCAATGCCAGAGGTTTCTTTTTAAGAATCAGCATCTGTTAGCCAGGCCTAACACCTATGCAGGATCCCTATGGGAGGGAGCGCAGTTCTCCTCAATCCCGGGGCTTCCTTCCCGGCCAGCCCTGGGCCTTCCCTCCCGGCCTCACACTCTGCCCTCCTCTCAGGAGCGCCACTGGGGAGGCCTGGCACGAGATCATGCTGTCCTGCCTCAGCAGCCGGGCCTGTGACGAGCTCGCCAACGCCACGGAGTGCGGGAGCGACTTTGCCTACTTCTACTTCGTCTCCTTCATCTTCCTTTGCTCCTTCCTGGTGAGTCCTGGACCCTGTGCACACCCCACTGCCACATCTGCCTGTCTCAGACCACCTTGGGTCCCCCTGCTCTCTTGCTGACATCTGATTTTGACCCATGATGCATGAAAGCTGATTCCATGTTGATGGTCCTTGTTTCCCTGGAGATGAGGACCACGTTAATCCTGAAAGGACCCACTGAGTAAGGAGCTCCTGTGGGCCTGCCTTTACTTCTGTGGAAAGGGTTTTACATTTCTGTGGGGCACTGTCCCTCAGTTCTCAGCTAGAAGGACTTGCACCGTGGTGGCAAGATACGAGCACCAGCACTACCAGCCAGCCTGCCTGTGCCTGACGAGGTTCAGGAAACTCATGGGGTCAGGCTGGAGGTGTCAGTGGGCCACGTCGCAGTGAGTGGATTTTATTACAAGTCAGCAGAAGCCTCTGGGAGACTATGCACAGTGACATCATCTGCTTGACATCTTAAAACGTCACTCTGGCTTCCGGTCGGGAGAGGCTGTGTGTGGCCAGGAGCTGACTGGAAGTAACAGCTGGAGAAGGGAGGGTGTGGAGGAAGCTGTGTGGGCGGGGGCCGCCCTGTACAGGCAGAGCTTACATGACTGGTGACTGAGCATGGGCATGAGAGTAAAGGGGAAAGAGAGCGGTGTTCCGGGGTTTGCTGGGGGAGGCAGTGAATGACACTCCCCAGTCGGAAGGCTGCGGAGCTGCAGGCGGTTGGGGGCAGGGAGTGGAGGCGCGTGGGGGCCTCTGGCTGGAGGTGTGAGACTGTTGCCGTCAGTGTTCGGTGTGTCCGTCAGGCTGGATGAAACCCTCTAGGTCCCTGTGTGGTCCAGAGACCCACGACTGAAGCATTGCCTGAGTGCTTGTTAGAAATTCAGATTCCTGGGCCCCTTCCAAGACTTACCGCACTGGAAGCTTTGGGAGAGGGACCCGAGAGTCTGAGTCCTAACAGTCTCCCAGGTGCCTCTGCTCCCTCCCATAACATAGACTTTGCTGCACACTTAGCGTAAATCAACTAAACTTAAAGGAAACCTTAAAAAAGTTAAATACAAAAAAACCCAATGACAAGATAGGAGGCCTCATACTTTGTGATTTAAAAATTGACACCAAAACTTCAGTAAATCAAAACAGTATTATACTGGCATAGATCCAAACATACACACTGAAGGAACAGAGTTGAGACTAGAAATAAATGCTTATATACATGGTCAAAAGATTCCTAACAAGGCTGCTGAAACCACTTAGTTAGGAAAGGTAATCCTTTCAACAAATGGTGCTGGATACCCACATGCAAAGAAAAATGAAGTTGACTTTACACCATATATAAAAATTAGCTTGGGACTTCTCTGGTTTAGACTCCACACTTGCACTGCAGGGGGCGCACGTCTGATTCCCAGTTGGGGAAATAGGGTCCATATGCTGTGGGGCATGGCCACAAAAAAGAAAAAAGAAAAGAAATTCCCTCAAAATTGATAAAGCCTTGAAGACAAGAGCTTAAACTATAAAACTCTTAGAAGAAAACATCGTCGCCTCAGATTCATAACCTCAGACTTGGCAAAGGATTCTTAGATTTGACACCATAATCCTGAGTAAGAAAAGGAAAAAATGGACTATTCAAAATTTGAAACTTTTGTGCATCAGAGGACACTATTATACAAAGTGAAAAGGCAACCCAAGGAATGGGAGAAAAGTTTCACAAATCGTGTATATGATAAGGGGTTAATATCCAAAATATATAAAGAGCTCCTGCATCTCAACAATAAAAGATAACTATATAAAAATGGACAAAGTACTTAAAGAGATATTTCTCAAAAAAAAAATGTACAAATGGCCAACAAATTCATAGAAATATTCTCAACATCAGTAATCATTAGGGAAAAGCAAATCAAAACCCATGAGATACCACTTCATACCTGTTAGTATTGCTATTTGAAAAAACAAGACAAAATAACAAGTTTTGTGAGGATATGGAGAAGTTGACACCCTTGGGCACTGCACGTGGAAATGTGAAATGGTGTAGCCACCGTGGGAAACAGTATGGTGAGTCCTTAAAACGGTGAATGTAGAACTGTGGTATGGTCCAGCAGTTCTGCTTCTGGGCACAGCCCAAATGTCCATCAGCAGATGAATGGATAAACAAATTGTGGTTCAGTTCAGTCGCTCAGTCACATTCAACTCTTTGTGACCCCATGGCCTGCAGCACACCAGGTATCTCTGTCCATCACCAACTCCCAGAGCTTGCTCAAACTCATGTCCATTGAGTCAGTGATGCCATCCAACCATCTCATCCTGTCGTCCCTGTCTCCTCTTGCCTTCAGTCTTTCCCAGCATCAGGGTCTTTTCCAGTGAGTCAGTTCTTCGCATCAGGTGGCCAAAGTATTGGAGTTTCAGCTTCAGCATCAGTCCTTCTAGTGAATATTCAGGGTTGATCTCCTTTATGACTGACTGGTTTGATCTACTTGCAGTCCAAGGGACTCTCAAGAGTCTTCTCCAACACCACAGTTCAAAAACATCAATTCTTCAGCGCTCAGCTTTCTTTATGGTCCAACTCTCACATGCAGGCGTGACTACTGGAAAAACCATAGCTTTGACTAGATGCAAAGTAATGTCTCTGCTTTTTAATATGCTGTCTAGGCTGGTCTTAGCTTTTCTTCTAAGGAACAAGTGTCTTTTAATTTCATGGCTGCAGTCACCATCTGCAGTGATTTTGGAGCCCCCCAAAATAAAGTCTATCACTGTTTCCATTGTTTCCCCATCTATTTGCCGTGAAGCGATGGGACCAGATGCCATGATCTTCGTTCTGTGAATGCTGAGTTTTAAGCCAGCTTTTTCACTCTCCTCTTTCACTTTGACCAAGAGGCTCTTTAGTTCTTCTTCACTTTATGCCATTAGAGTGTCATCTACCACATTTGTTATAAACAAGTTGTGGTACAGACCTGCAAAGGAATGTTACTCAGCCGTAAACCAGAATGAAGTTCTGACAAGTGCTGCAATAAGGATGAACTTTGAAAACATCACACTAAGTGAAAGAAGCCTGACACAAAGGTCATATGTTGTATGGACCCTTTTATTTGAAATACCCAAAATAGATAACTTTCTAGGTACAGAAAGGAAATTGGCGGTCTCTAGGGAAGGGGAGGACAGAGGTATGAGGAATGATTACTTGGTTTCATGTATTCTTCAGGAGTATGAAAAAAATTTGAAACTAGGGAAGTGGTGGTTCACAGTTGTGCATACACTAAACGCCGCTGAATTGTAGATTTACTCGTATGTTAAGTGGATTTCAACTCAGTTTAGAAAAACAAAACAAAATGCCTGAGTTTTAGGTCTCTAGAGCTCAAGTTATTAAGTCCAAAGTCGCCACTTTCCTTGAAGGCTTAGGTGAGAAGGGGAAAGCTGGGAACCTCACCATGGGGAAGATTAACCCAGATGGCAGGACAGATGGTGAGCAGGAGTCGATGGGCCTGAGTGGCGATGGTGCAGATGCAGAGACCGAAGCCTTCAGAGGACCAGATCCTGGGCTGGGGCCGGCCTGTGGGACCTGGAACCAGGGAAGGGTGCTGCTGTGGGCGGTGGCGATGTGCAGGGGGCCTGGGAAGCCCTCTGAGAGGTCATGGGGAGAGCCGTTGGGGCAGGCTCTGCCTGAGTCAGTGGCCTCTGCTGCCCTAACTGCCTCACACAGAGACTTCTGCTGCAGGGGAGGGGGAGGGCAGTGGGCAGGCTGAGGTTTCTGGACGTCACCTCTTTTCCTTCCTGTCCTGCAGATGTTGAACCTCTTTGTGGCTGTGATCATGGACAATTTTGAGTACCTTACGCGGGACTCTTCCATCCTAGGGCCTCACCACCTGGACGAATTCATCCGGGTCTGGGCTGAGTACGACCCGGCTGCGTGGTGAGTGAGCCCTGGTGCTGCGTGGCCCTCAGGGCTGGCACACACCACCCACAGGTCTCGACACAGGGCCGGGTGGCTACAGGCATGTTTCGAGTGAGCGACCCCCTTTGGGTTTTGGTTGGGGGTCGGGATTCCATCCAGCTTCCTCCTGGGAGGTACACTCACGCTAGCTCCCTGTGCCCTTGTGTACAGCTCCCTGGGCTGAGAAATCCTCCTCTCAGGCCTGCAGTCCGGCCCTTAGGAGTTTGCCTGGGGGTCATGGAAGGTCTTCAGGGGGTTGTGACACTCAGGTTCCTGTTGCTCAGGAGCTCACTGTCTTCTCACAAGGCATGTCACATCTGGGTTGTGAGAGGTCACGGGGCGCCACCCTCTCATAGCTCTGAGGCCTCTGTGGCCAGAAACAACGTGAGGCCTTAGTTCTTTCCCTCCATGGGCTCAGGGCCCGTCTGCCTGCTACCTCCCTGAGGACAAGAGCCAGTGCACCTCTCTGTCACCAGCCCAGGCCATGAATAGAGGGTATTCGGTAAACTTCTGTTGAAATCGGATGACCTGCCAGAAGAGGTCTAGTGTGTCTGAGGCTCTTTGGTCATGGTGCAAAACTGTTACTGCGCTGCTGTTTCATAAGTGAAGTGAAGTCGCTCAGTCGTGTCCGACTCTTAGTGACCCCATGGACTGCAGCCCACCAGGCTCCTCCGTCCATGGGATCTTCCAGGCAAGAGCACTGGAGTGGGGTGCCATTGCCTTCTCCATGCTGCTTCATAAGTGAGGGCCAAGTGCTTCCAGAGCAAGGGTCTCCTGAAGAGTGATTGGGTCAGAAGACAGTGAAGACGGTGTGTTTTTTTTGAGGGAGTCCTGCACACCTGTGACGTCCTGTCCTCAGGCCCAGCACAGCAGTGTGGGTCCTCCATCTGCCCGTTTGTCTGTCCCTTTGTTGAGTTCATCCCCTTGCCCGTTTGTCTGTCCTTTGTCGAGTACTCGTTCCCTTGCTCATTCATTCAGGCGCCTCCACAGCCATGATGTGAAGAGTCACTGAGGACATGCCCTCTGCAGCAAAACACGGGGTGTGCTTCCCCTTCTTTCTCACAGGCGCCCCAGCCTGCCTGCATCCCTGTTGCATGACTCTGCGTTTGGTCACCCCTTGTGTGGTGGAGGCCTGGAGGAGATGGTCAGTGTCCTCATGGGAGGACCCTGGGACTCTGAATCCAAGTCAACAAGGGGAACACTAAGGAGCGCTCTGATTCCCCAGACCCCAAAGGGCTGCGGGCTTGGCTGGGCTCCTGTACCAGTCTTCTGATCCAGTCTTCTTAGACTTCACACCCCATCATAGTGAGGACACAGAGGTGCTATGTGAGGCCCTTTCCACTGGGCAGCGCCAGGGCCCTGGGGCTCTTCTGGGCCTAGAGCATCTCTGAGTGTGTCTCACTGCACTGGAGAATTTATAGTTTTCATGCAGGGCAGAACAAGCCTGCCTGCTGTTATGTCTCGCGCTGTATATGGCTTTCCGTGGTCTTGAGAGCCCTGTCGTTTTCAGCACATTTGCCCGTAGCACACGCTGGAGTTCACAGGCTCAGGCATATTCCTGGGCTGTCTGGTCAGGAAGGCCCAGTCAGATTGACGGGGAGACTGATCATACCTGAGACCTGGTCCTTGTCAGGCAAAGGGCAGGAGAGAGTCCAGCTGAGGCAGGACTGAGGCTCATTCCAGGAGGACCCTCCTGACTGTGGCCAAAAGAGTTGCTGCCGTTTCTGGGCATCTTTTTCCCCAGAGGAGACCTGTGTTGTAGAAAGCAGAGAGATTGTGTAGAATGTGACTTGGACTAACAGGCAAAGGAAGGTCAGTGCAGGGCTGCCAGAGGGGAGTGACGTCCCCTGGATCTTTGTGGACTGTAGACCCAGTACCTCCCCAACAGCCCAAAACTGATCCAAGACATACAAGAAGTGGACCTGGGGCAGGCTGCAGCTTTGCGATTGTGCACAGAGATGCTGACTGTTTCCCAAACCCAGAGTGCCAGACCTGGGGCCTCGGGAGGACATGGGCATTCAGGAATACGGTGAAGAGCTTATGGAAGAGTAGGGAACAACACGGAAGCCTCGCCGCAGAGCAAAGCACCATGCAAGGTAACACACGACCTGTGGTCTGGAAGGAGCACAGACACGGCCTGCAGCTGACACTTAGACCTGCTGCTCTGGTGAGCGGCTAGGGCAGCAGAGGGCTGGGTGGAGACGGCTAAGCAGACCAGGCTTGGACCCCTCCTCTGGGCAGGCCAGGGCATGCTTTGAGGCTTCCATTAGCCTCTCTGACCGATGCAGGGCCCTGACCATCTTTATTTCCCAGGGACCATCTGCTGTCTCCTTATTCTTGGGGAGCCTGAAACAAAAGTGAACTTTATGAAAATCTCTCAAGCTTTTGTGTGTCTGTGTGTATACTGTGTGTGTGTGTGCACAAGCGTGTGCATGTGTGTTCTCTGTGCACAGATCTGTGAACACCAGAGTGTGTGTGAGCGTGTTTATGTGCAGGCAGGCACACACCTGTGTGTACGTGTTTTTGTATGCATGTGAGGGCAGCGCACCTTCATGCGTGTGTGTGCACATGTGTGTGTGAATGCATGGGCGTGTACGTGCCCATGTTCCCTGCTCTTCCGTAATGTGTGCATGGGCAAGTACGTGCGTGCATGTGCGCACACACGTGCTGTGGGAAGGTGAGGACGACACGGAGTTACTGCCTTCTGGTGCTGCCTCCCCCGCCTTCCCTGGTGCTGTGGCCTCCGCACTTCGTGGGGAAGTGCAGAGACTCTGACGGAGAGTCAGGACCGGCCCCCGAGTGATGAGTCTGCTCATCCTCACACTCGTCCATCTGTGCAGTAAGCGTCCCGAGCCCGGGCCTTGTGCTGGGGCCTGCGCCCTCAGCTCTGCTCAGCCCAGCCCAGCCAGCCGCGGGCAGAGGAGCTGCAGTGTGAGGCCAGGGCCTCTCTGAGCCGGGAGAGGCTGGTGAGTCAGAGGAGGTGGCAGCTGAGCTGAACTGAAGGGGCAGGATCGATGGAGCTGTGGAGGAGGGGTGGGGGCAGAGGGAAGGGGGAGCTGATTGCCTGGCTGGAGGGGAGGACACACTGTAAAGCTGCCAGAAGGATGGCTGCGAGGGGCCGAGAAAGGCCTTGACGTTGGGGTCAAACAGCTGCCTTCGGCTTTGTTTCGTGGACAGCAGGAACAGTTTTGAGGCGGAGAGATGGCATCAGGCCTGCACTTCTCCTCTGGTGGCATCTGAGGGGTTTGACAGCAGAAGAGAGGAGAGGAATGGGGTCTTGGGAACTAGGGCTTTGCCAGGCTTCCAGCTTCTTTGTCGGCATCCTTTGGGTCCATGAGGTTAGCAGGCACTTGGCTGAGGCCAGAGTGGGACTTTCCCTTTATTCCCTCTTTTCCAGAAGTAACTGCAACACAATCTGGAGCTAGTTTGACGGGGCCATGGTGCAGGGAAGGGAAGCAATGGCGTCGGCCAGGGTGCCCACCCTGGGACAAGGGGGTCCTTAGCTGGACGTGCAGTTTCCAGGGGAGGACATGGTGAGTTCAGGGAGGTGGGCAAAGTCAGGAGAGCCAGGTGTGGAGAGAAGCTTCGCCAAGGAGGCCCTGGCGTCTCAGGCGCTGAGGGGTGAGGGAAGGGGCTGTCAGAGAGCCGATGAAGGAGGCCAGGTGTAGATGAACCAACAGCCATGCTGCGTGAAGTGGACACTCTGGCCCGACACCGTCTGCCTGGAGTGTCTCCTGCCTGCTGGGGGCTCTGGAGATTGTCGGGTTGCCGTGTCTCCTGGGTACTCCCTCTGTCCACCCCTGGGTCCCCAGCTGGGCGCTGCCTGTCCAGCCTCCCCTGGCTGCACCTCCAGGCAGTGCAAGGCTGGGCGGGTGGGATGGTCTCCTCGTGCCTCCGTGGCCGTAACCTGTGGCATTTCCTTTCCCGTCGCCGGATGCATTGTAAGGGTAACGCGCCACCCGTTGGCTTAGGGACGAGCTGCCTTCGTGCGTTGGCCTACAAGATTCTCTATTTCAGAGCCCCCATCCGACATGCTCTTCCCCGCCCTCAGTGCAGACACAACACACACTCCCTGCCTGGTGTGGAAGTGACGACACCTTTTGCTCCTCCTGCCCTGTCCTGCCCACACTCCAAGCCCCTGGACGGTTTGGTTTCCCTGACCCCTCCAGCTGGCTGGGGGCAGGCAGCTCTGTGAAACTGCACACCGAGCTTTCTGCTGGGCCCTGAGGACGAGGACCAGCTGCTGGTGGGAGTAGGGGCCCAGGTCCCACCTGTGCTGAGGAAGTGGCTGTCTCACCCAGATTTGCCTCTGCACTCTTGAGGGTGGACCGATGGTCACACAGGCCAGAGGCCAAGGACCCCAGAGAAGGGGGTATGGGCACAAGTAGACCAGGAACAGTGGCCCCAGCAAGCCAGGGTTTCAGATTCCTGCAGAGGAGAGGGCAGAGGTGGTAGGGACCCAAAGACAGGTCCTCCTGCTTCACCTCTGGACTGATCCGCTCAGCTGAGCCCAGGAGTCTTGGGAGGAGGACCGGACCCAGGACCATCTGGGGTGGATCCACTGGCCTGGAGAAGGCTGTTGCTCCTCTCTCTTGGGTGGCCTGAACCTGACCATATCTCTAGGAACCCAAGTAGGTCCTATAAGCAGCTGTCCCAGGGGTGGAGGTGAGGCTTCCAGCCTGGTGGCCAGTCTGCCTAAGGAGGTCACAGTCATCAACCCTAAACACCTACCTTGGTCTAGAGCCTTATTCCATATGTTGGTCCCAGCCCTTCCTGGTGTGCTGTCAGGAGGCTGAAAGAGTGGCACCAAGCCACATCCCACCCCAGCGACCCCAACTCCACAGTTTCCTGCTCAGCTCTGATCCAGCAGCAGCCCTGCTCCAGACAGGGCTTGGGTGTCTCTGGGCTTGTAGCCGGGCTTGCCCCCACGGACTTTGTCTCTGGAGCCTGGGGCCCCCTGCAGAACAGTGTGGCTCCCACGCTAGTTTTCTGGCCTGCTTTTAGGCTTTTCTCCAATTTTTAAGCCTCTTGGCTCACTTGGAAGCAAATTAGGCATGAAGGGAAGCTAATGTTTCTGCCATGGTTCTCCAGCCAGCTTCTTTGCTCACTGGACAGCTGTCTTCCAGCTGGCATGGTGAAACAGCTCTTTTCCAATTTGGCATTGTCCATGACTTCTGAAAGTGTAAAATCAGAGTTGACAACCCAAAGCCTCCCTGACGCAGCCTCTGTCATCTCTCCATGTTCACTAGCTCAGATGCCCCCTGCTCACTGCCTGCGTGGGGCCAGAGTGTGGAGGTGAGGCTGGGGGCCTAGGAGGGGACTGAGCCCCCCCACAGAAAGCCCTCATTTTGCTTGTTCTGACTTCCAGCGTTTAATCCAACACTGGTTAACTGGCTCTCTTTTCTTGTCTGCTTCCTCCCCCACCCTCCTGCCGTACCCCTCCCGTGGACCCCACTCCACCTCTGTCCTATGGGCCGGGTCTCCAGTGGGCGCATCAGTTACAATGACATGTTTGAGATGCTGAAACACATGTCCCCGCCCCTGGGGCTGGGGAAGAAATGCCCTGCTCGTGTTGCGTACAAGGTAGACCCCACCCCTGCACCCCACAGGCTGTCTTGTGCTGGGCTCCCATCTCTTCCGGGCCTTGTCTGTCTGTCTGCTGCTCTGCCATCTCTCTGTTCCTTTCTTTTCTCTGTCCCAACCTTCTCCAAACAGAGGGAAACAGACGCTGTGAAGTGTCTCTACACTGGCCCCTTGTCCCATAGGGCTGCCCCCTCTGAGAGTTCCCCAAGAGGCTCAGGAAGATGCAGCCAGAGCCCAACATCTGCCTTTTCTCATTCCCTTCTCTTCCTCAGAAAGGAGGGGACAAACTAGCTTTTTTGACAGAGGCTGTTTTTGTTCTGAGCTCAGGACCACACTCGGCTCCTCTGTCCCCCACGCCTCTGACGTGGGCAAAGTTGTCCAGCCCGCAGCGTCTGGCCTTGCAAGGCCTCTGCAGGGTGCACCTATGGAGCCCATGCCCAGCTCTGCGTGCCCTGAACTTCATAGGCTATGGAGGGAGTATTGTCTAGAGCTTCATGAGTCCATGGGTCCTTAAGAAGGAAGGGTGCTGGAGAGAGGCATCCTGCCCTCATTCCTGGGCCTCCAGAGGGTCCTGTGGGGTGAGAACAAACTCTGGGGCCTGGGTGGTCCCATGTCCCTCCCCCTCTGTTGCCGAGGGCCCAGTGGTCTGAGCTGCAAAGAGGGAGTAAACTGAGGACACTACCAGGCCTCCCCCTGGGAACGTGAGCAGGCCACGTGGCCCCATTCCCCAGTCTGTTCCTACGTGTCCCTGCATCCCCAGTCACCCTCCTTGGTGAGTAAGCACTTTCCGTCCCCCAAGCACTCCCCGCCTGAGAGCCCTCCAGCAGCCCCAGTGGTTACATGACTCAGCCAGCACCAATCTGGAGCCTAGCTGCCATCTCCTTGTCTCTGAGCAGGCTTTCCACAGAGCTTTCGTCTCTCTGGTTCTGTCCACATTGTCTGTTTCTGTGCTCTGATTCTGGGCTTGCATCTATCCCTTGGCTCAGCACAGCCTCTGGGAGCTAAGTGGCTCCTCTGGGCCATACGTGATGCCTCTGGTGTCCTCCTTGGTCCTCCCCTGCCTGGCATGCATGTCGAGTCTGCATGGAGGCCCTGCATGCAAGGCTGTAACACTGTCCTCAAGAAGGAGAGCTCTGTCCACACCGACAACTGGGGCCAGGGTAGGCAGGGAAGGCCGTGATGGGATAGCCTTTGGAGTTCCTTCTTAGGTGTGCTGGCCAACTCCAAGGTTCTGGGCGTGAAGAGACCAGGGGAGGCCTTGAGTTTAGTGAGAGTAGATGGTGTTGGTGAGTTGGGAAGGGCCCAGGAGATGCACAGAGCGTCATGGCCAGAGGGTCTAGGCCCAGGCAGAGATGCCTGTCTGTTTGCCCTGGTCTTGCCCCTCTGCTGCTCCCAAACTCCTGGCCCTTTGGGGCCTGGGCAGGCAGATGGGGGGCTCTGGTAAAGGTGCCCTGGACGGAGCTCTCCTCTCTGGGAAAACACCTGCGTGTTCCTCCTTCATGCTGGCTCCTGACTCCCTGACTCCCCTTGAGAGGAATCCCTCTGCCTCTCCCACTGCCGTCGGTGCTGGCCTGCGGGAACACTGTGCTCTGGGGGCCATATGTGCCACACAGGCGATGAGGGAGGCCCCGGGACCGTGACTGGAGGCGCCACGTGGGGCTTTGCCAGCATTAGGGGCCAGGATGTGGGTCTTGTCTCCAGCCACCTGCCCTCCATCAGGCTGAAGACTGGATTGGTTCCAGAATGCTGGGGGTAGAGTGGCCCTACCCAGAGAAGGGACAGAGAGGCTGCCCTATCCCAGGGTTTAGGCTTGGCAGAGGACAGCATACCCCAGGGAGTGGCCCTGTACCCGCGCCTCTAGCTCCCACCCTGGTAAGAAATAAAGAGGCTGCTGGGAGAGGACAGGGGCCACAGTGCCCCCGAGGGCTCCATGTGGCCAGCAAGTTGGCCACCCCGTGATCAGGACACTCCAGACACACCTGAGACCATTTTCCTCCTGGAGATCACGTAAGTTCTTAAAGCCTCAGGCTCTGGACAGCTGCTGGTTATTACCAGAGGAATTTGGTACAGACGCACTCCTATTTCCACCTGTTCTGTCCCAGAAAATGGAAGAGCGGGAAGGGGGCTGTTCACCTAGTGGTGAAATGGAGAAAGCTTGCACGGGCCCCCGTCTGGCTGAGCGCAGTCCCTGTGGGATGGCCCTGGGCCCTTGTGCAGCTGGCTGAGCCCGAGGCCCTTGCAGTCACATCTGTCGGGTCCTTCCCCCGTAAGGAGCTGGTCTCTAAGACTTTGTTTCCTTGGGCTGGTGCCATTGAGCATCCTTCCTTAGCCCCTAGCTAGGTGGTGAGACACAGAGGCCATCCCGGGGCTTGTGTCTCCTCACTGGGAACTGACCTCCGAGCTTGCAGTCCTGGCTGCCCCACCACTTGCCTGATGCTCCTGTTTGTGGGCTGTCCCAGGGATCCTGCCGCCCAGGCCCCTCTTCAGCCTAGGCCACACACTTGTTCTATCATGGGCAGTGGGCTGGTATCCATCTGGCTGAGACATGCCTGTTCTTTCAGAGGAATCCAGGCTTCTGGCCTGGCCCCATTGGACAGTATTTAACTGGACTGCTGTCTTTCTGTAGCTCAGATGAGGGTAGGGGTCCAGGGATAGTGTGAATGCTGGCAAAACTCCTATACACCTAATGTCTCCTGGTCCTGGGAGCCCTGGGAGGCCTGGCCTGATTTGCCCCCTTATCCCCAGCGCCTGGTTCGTATGAACATGCCCATCTCCAATGACGACATGACCGTCCACTTCACATCCACGCTGATGGCCCTCATCCGGACTGCACTGGAGATCAAGCTGGCTCCAGGTGAGAGAGGCAGCCTGGAGGGGAGGGCCCAAAGCAGGGCCGTGTGACCGCGTCCCCCCCCCCCCCGCCCCCACCGAAAGCCCCCCACCCCAGGCAGCTGCTCAGGGTGGGGAAAGGGGCCTGTCTGGACGGCTCCTTGTCAGACACTGACCTTGTCTCCTGCAACCATCCTGCACGTTAGCGCTGCAGTGACCGCATTTTCGCATAAGGAAGCTGAGGTGAGGGACAGCGAATGACCCCAGATGACCCTAGCCACGCAGAGCTGGAGCCTGCATCCCGTGAGCCAGGGCCCCTTACGTGGTGGAGAGACCCCTTCCGCATCGGGAGCCTGGTCCCCCTCAGGACCGCAAAGCCCCCACCAGATCAGGGAGGAAATGGACCTCCCGCTTGTCCTCCTCTCCTGCCCCCTCACCTGGTGACTGCTTCCCCTTCGCAGAGAAAATGAAGGGCCCTCCCCTACGGCGCTTCCTCCCTGCATCCGTGCCCTTGAGCTTGGCCCTCTCTCGTGTGAAGGGATGAGCTGAGGCCAGTCTCCCCTCTTTGTGTGTTCTGTACTATTTTCATCATCAACCCTAGGGTGTCACGCCCCAAATTCTGTATTCTATTTCTTGTCCTGTCAACTTTCTCTTCTGGGTTATTTCTATCAGTGTGTAAGCGTGCTGTTATTTTTCCTGTTGTTTGAAACTCTCCTCTTCCCCTATCCCCATCAGCCTCTCTGCTTCCCTCCTTTCCTTCCTAGCGACAGGAGAAGCGGGTCTGCGTTGTCCCTGACTCCTCCTTTCCGAGTCTGCAGCCCAGCTTTTCCAACACAAAGCTTCTCTGGCACTCCTCTTGTCAAGTTCTGCAGGAGCCTCCCCTCGCCTCGTGGGCCTGTCCACAGCCTGGCCCGAGTAGTCCCTCCCTTTTGTGTAAAACCCCTTGTGCCTTTTCTTTCTGTTTTTTTTTTTTTTTTCCCAGTCTCTGAAGGTCATTGTGTGCTTCAGACACACATTCTCACCTTTTCCCATGGATTTACGTGTTGTGAATTCCAGTTCTGTATTTTCAGTCCAGGCCTGCTGCTAAACCCCAGGCTTATATAGCCCACACATCATCCACCAACTCTGCTTGGAAGCCCGATAAGCATCTAGAATCCACGTGCTGACCCTTGAGCTCCAGATACTCCCCAGATCCCTCCCTGTCTCCATCGGTGTGGCACTCTTAGAGCTACTCAGGCCAACACTTTCTGCATCACTTTTATCTCCTGCTTTTTTCTTATCCGATTTCTGATCCATATTTCTGAACCCTTGCAACATCTTCTGACTCCACCTTCAAACTACACCCCGGACATGATCAGTGTCTGCTCTCTCTCCCTGCCACCTCCTGGCCCACATCACTCTCTGTCGGGTCTGGGCTGGGACTGTGGCAGTAGCCTTCCCACTGGTCTGCTGCTGCCTCTTTCAGTCTCCCTTCAACACAGCAGCCAGAATGGTCATGCTGGCAATCAAGCCAGTAACGTTAACAAGCCTCTCGCTAGCCTGACCACAAAAAAAACAAGCCTCTCGCTAGCCTGACCGCAAAAATAGAAGACAAAAATGACGAATGTAAGGAAGGGAAGAGGGAGCGCTGCTCTACATCCTCCTAACATTAAATGGACAACAAGGGGATTTTATGAACAGTCCTGTGTGCATCACTTCAGTAACTTAAATGAAATGGAAAAACTCCTGGACACAAACTATGAGGCTCTTTCAAAAATAGATAACCTGAAAAAAGGAAATAGATAATCTGAATAATACTGTAAATATTAAAGAAGTTAAATTCATAGTTAAAGATCTTCTTAGAAAATCATGGGTCCAGTTGGCTCCATTGATGAAGTCAACCTAACATTAAAGGAGGAAATAATTCTATACAAACTCCTCTAGACAATGGAAAAAGAGAAGATAGTTTCCAATTTATTTTATGAGGCCAGCATT
Organism: Oryx dammah; assembly: GCF_014754425.2. Taxonomy (NCBI): domain Eukaryota; kingdom Metazoa; phylum Chordata; class Mammalia; order Artiodactyla; family Bovidae; genus Oryx; species Oryx dammah. The sequence goes on from NW_024070209.1 coordinate 105,542,651, forward strand.
ACTCTGATACCAAAACTAGGCAAAGACATAACAAGCAAAAATGATAGACATTCCTCATGAAGACAACAAAATTTTCAGTGAGTGTTAGCAAACTGAATATGATGACTAGTATTTATTCCAGGAATGAGAAATGCAAATTTGAGCTCAATCAATACAACTTAATATATCAAAGAAGAAAAACTATATGATTATCTCAGATGCAGAAAAAGCTTTGACAAAACTCAGCATCCACTTATGATACACAAATTCTATTGTAAACTAGAAATTAAAGCAAATTTCTACAGTCTGACCAAGGGTATCTATGACAAACCTACAGCTAATGACATGCTTAACAAAGAAGCCTGGCTCCTCCCCCCTGAGATGAGTAACAAGACAAGGGTGTCTGTTGCCACCGTTTCTGTGAAATATCATACTTGAGATTCTAGCCATTGTGACAAGCCAAGAAAAAGAGACAAGAGGTGTACCAATTGGAAAGGATGAAAAAGAAATGCCTCTATTCATGACTGACATGATTATGTAGAAAGTCTCAAAGAATAGAATAAAAAGTTAACAAAATGGAAGCATCTACATGCCCAGGCACCTGAAGCATTGCTGGAACCACTGAACCCTAGAAAGAGACAGGGAGGCACTTCGTTAGGCCTTCAGGGTGGTCACAGCCTCGCTCACACCTTGTTTCTCTGGCCTCCAGAACTGAGACGGTGTGTTTCTGTTGTTTAAAGCTGTAAAAAGAAATTACTAAGACTGAAACATGAGTATAGCAAGGGCAATATATAAAAAACAAGTATATTTCTATAGGTTAGCTATTGAAATTGAAAACTGTTCCACCAAAATCATCGAATATTTCTATATTGCTGGCTAACTCTAAAAATATATATGCTGGCGTGCATGCTGCACATTTCAGAATACTGACCAAGAGTCGTCTTTAATAGATGAGCCTTGCTCGCGCCTTGGCAGACTCAGTATTGTCTGTTCTTCTGCTGTTCGTCAGCCATCCCAATGACAATGTGGAGTCAACGCCGTCCCAGTCAGAATCCCAGCAGGCTTTTTGAGATGAGATTTATAAACTGACCCTAAAATATACGTAGAAAGCAAACAAACTTGAATGACGAAAACAAGTTTGGAAAAAAATGACAATATTAAGTACTGAGGAGAATGCAGACTACTCAGATTCCTGTGTTCCTAGCATGGACACCGTGGTTTAGCCACTTTGGAAAACTTTCAGGGTTCTTCATCCTGGGGCCCGGCCATCCCATGCCTAAGGGGGATGACATGGAAACACACACACACAAACCTCTGTGCTGCTGTTTGCAGCTTTATTCATAATCACCCCAAACTGAAAACAACTCAGGTGTCAACCAGGTGGGGGCAGATGAGCAACTGGTGTTTCTTTGTGATGAGATGGTTCTCACTCAGCAGCTGAGGAAGAGGTCGCTGGCGTGTTGGCATGGGTGGGTCTCAGACACATCGTGCTGGGTGGAAGGTCAGATTCGACAGCCAGTGTATTATGTGATGCCATCTGTATGATGTTCCGAGAAGTTGAAATAGTAGAGAAGACACATTGCTGATGCCAGGGCCCTGGAAGGGGTTGGGGGGGGGACACAAAGGGTGCAGAGGGAGCTGGGCAGGAGTGCCCTGCTGCTGCCTGAACTGCGGTGAGTCCACGGCTGGGTACAGCTCACAGAGTGGAGGCGCTGACGAGGAGGCTGTTCTTACAGGGAGTCACACCTTCGTAGCCATGATGCTTGAAGAAAGTTAGGTCAGAGCACACCATCCCTCTGCGGCTTCCTCTCAGCGGCCCCCGCCTGTGCGTCTGCTCCTGCTGCCGCGGCCTTGCCCTGCTGGATCCCTGGCTGCCTCTGTCTCCAGGGTCCTGTGAACACGTTCCTGACTGTCCACACTGCAGCCCTCCTGACAGCTCCCATTCCTGCCTCCTGGTTTCTCCTGTATCCAATTTACTGGATTTTTAACTTATTGCTACTGTACTGTAGATTAAAATCATGATTCCTCAGGGCAATTTCTTTTGATTTTGTTCTATCATCTAGAACAGCACCTGTCATTTGGTAGGTGCTCAGTAAATTTGATGGAATGACGAATGAATGGCTGGAACACTGAGGCCTCCCTTCCCCTCCCCACTCCTGCCCATCACTCCTGCTTGCCCACGCAGCCTCGCTCAGCACCACACCTCTTTAGACACATTTTGACTGGGAGCTGTCTGACCAGCCCTCACGGCAGTGCTTCTTACCCAGCAACTTTCCCCCAGGATCAGGTCTCTCCCCACCCACCTCTGCCTGTTCCCCTGTGGGGCTAAGGGATGGCTCCTAACAGCCCTCCCCACTCCCCACCCTTGTCCTGCCCCAGCTGGCACGAAGCAGCATCAGTGCGACGCAGAGCTGAGGAAGGAGATTTCCTCTGTGTGGGCCAATCTGCCCCAGAAGACCCTGGACTTACTGGTGCCACCCCATAAACGTAAGTAGGGTGAGAAACTCACCCTGCCCGCCCCTTTCATGTCCCGCTCAGAGGCAGAGCCGAGAGTCCTAGGTGAGGGCTACTGTTGAGTCACCTTGGAGAGGAGGGCTCAACCTCGATAGCCCAAAACTCTGGTCTCCACGGTGGGTGCACAGGGGCCGTGGGAGGAGATACCAAGGCCATATTCCATTGAGAAGAGTCACCCACACTCTCTGTGTGGGGACTTCCCTGCAGAAAATCCAGGGAAATGGTAAGGAGACCCCTGCAGTTGGAGCAGCCAGGACGACGTCTGGGGTTAAACTGAGCTGCGCTTTGCTGGGTGGAGCGTGGCGGGGCCTGGGGAGGATCAGTGTAGCTCCCGCCCTCGGGTCCAGGAGTCTTTACCCAGCCTCCCCGCGTGTCCCCTTTCTCTGTATTCCCTCCCTTGCCTGTCGTGCTCTCCAGCCGACGAGATGACGGTGGGGAAGGTGTACGCAGCTCTGATGATATTCGACTTCTACAAACAGAACAAAACCACCAGAGACCAGATTCACCAAGCTCCTGGAGGCCTGGCCCAGGTACCAGTTTCCAGGAATCCCCAAAGTAACCCTGAGACTCTGGCACCTTCTGTTTGGCAGCAGAGGGGACCCAGCCCCTGCTTGGAGAAAGTGCAGCGGGAAAAGGAGGATGAGAGGTTCTCGTGGCTGCCTCACCAGCCCCCAAAGTCAGAAACCCCACCCAGTCTGTGCTCCCATTGATTGGTTGCCTGCTGCTGTCAGGGAGCTCCTCGTGTGGAGAGCTAGTCATGTCCAGGGCAGAGAAGTGGGCTGAAAACGGAGGCCGCAGGCAGTGCTGCTGCTTTGAAGAGTACTTGAGGTCCTCTGGGAGGGGCACACAGGCAGGGCCCCCGACAGCCCAGTGTCATGAGGGTCCCACTCGCCTCTGAGTGGGGTGGTTTCGGGTCTGTCTTCCAGAGGTCACCCTCCAAAGATGACGGCTTCATCACAGCCCAGACCCTGAGCGAGCATGTGTAGACTCTCATCTCTAAAGCTGTCTGGTGTCCAGGACATTCGTTCCTGGCATGTGAAGTGGCTGGTGCCCACACCCCAGCCCCGAAATAGCCGAATTCTTCTCAACCGTCAACTCTAGTGGTCTCTGCCAGGCAGTCCAAGTTGATGATGACGTCCAGTCCCTGAATTGTGTAGGAAGGGAAGCTGAGGCTCCAAGGAACGAAAGGACTCTCCTGAAGTCACTTACAGGCCCAGTTTGGAAGGGGTTCCTGATGGGCACCGGGCAGGCCCAGGGATCCCCTTCCCGTGCCGGGGGGTCCAGGCAGGTGGCTGAACATGGTGGCACCCTTGGCCACTGTGCCTCCCAGGCCTCAGAGACCCCTCCCCATGTCCTTCTGCAGATGGGCGCCGTGTCCCTGTTCCACCCCCTGAAGGCCACGCTGGAGCAGACTCAGCCGGCTGTGCTCCGAGGAGCCCGTGTTTTCCTTCGGCAGAAGAGCTCGGCCTCCCTCAGCAACGGTGGGGCAGTGTGAGTGCCACCGGCAGGCGCACAGCGGGGACGGGAGGGGGGCGGGGCTCCCGGGCTCCACCCGCCCTCATCCCTGCTGCTCCGGTGCCCATCCGGGGTGCCCGGGGCTCCTTCCGGCAGCGCTCCGGGACGGGGAGCCCTCGGGTCTCATCGCCACCCACCCGCACCCACTGCCACCAGGTGGCTTTACTGTGGGTCCAGCCGGTCCAGGCAGCCACCAGAGCTGGTTCTGCAGTTGATCTGAAGCAGCAGACAGGTCCCCTTCCAGCCCCGGGGGCGCCTGAGTGAGACAGCCTGTTGCCCCAGCCTGTGCCTCGCGCTGTGTCTGTCAGATGGAGGCTGCCCTCTGCTTCCTCACTGGCCTCTGTTGCCTGCAGACCATTAAGAAGCTTTTGTTTCCACTTCAGCTTCTCACCACTGTTTGGTAGTGGCCACTTAGCGTCTTCATCTTTCTTTGAGAGGCTTTCCCCCTCAGATCTCCATCTTGGTCATATATGTGCATATATGATTCTTTGGCTGTGCGAGGTCTCGGGTATCCCTTGTTGAGTTGTGGTGAAGAGTCCTGCTGATACGAGAGATGTGGGTTCCATCCCTGGGTTGGGAAGATGCTCAAGCCCATAGGGTTGCAAAGAGCCAAACACAGCTGAGCAGGGCGCACGCACTCACGTCGGGTCCCACCTGCAGCATACAGACTCTTCGTTGTGTCACGTGGGATCTAGCTCCTCAGCCAGGGATTGAACTTGGGCCCTCTGCATTGGGACCTCAGAGTCTTAGCCACTTGGCCACCAGGGGGAGTCCCTCCATTTGATGTCTGCGCTTTGTAGCCAGATTGGTCCGATCCTGCCATGTCATGTAACTCTTGGTACTGACCCTCAGTAATTCTTGGTACTGACCGCAAAACCAAGTGATATAGAATAGCAATCACCATGGGACTCTGGCCGAGGGGCAGAAGGTGGTGCCAGGCTGAACTGCACTAGAGGGCAAGACTCTCGCAGCTGCCCTCCAGGCCAGGGGTCCTACATCTGCTAATATCCCGTTGGCCAAAGCAGCTCAATTGTTGAGCCCGAACAAGATGTGCCCTGCCTCACGGGCAGGGGCCGAGGGTGGGCCTCACACCCGTCTGCTGTCCTGGAGAGCAGCAAGGTCAGCAGCAGGCATGGCGAGGGCTCCCAGCTTCTTCTCCTGTGTATGTTTTGGACACTTGTTCTGAAGCCGAGTTTGGGTTCACGGGCTGGTAGCCATGTGGCTTTTGCTGAGGAACAAACTGCCGTGTTCAGGGAGCCCACCTGGCAGTGCGGCAGACCTGGTCCCGGGTCAGGGCGGCTGGGTCCTGGGCGCATCTGTACTGTGAGGCCAGAGAGCAGCCCGAGGGGAAGTGCAGGCTGCGGGCGCTCAGGCCTCTCCCTGTGCCCTGCTGGCCACAACAAGTCACGTGCCAGGCCTAAGCTGGTGGGATGGGGGGCAGGCGGGGGTAGTGCCAGGCCCAAGTCCAGAGGTAGACATGCCATAGGACACCGGGAGAACCTGAGCCCAAGTGGGAACACTCCCACAGGAAAACCATGCTCTGGAAGAGGGCCTGTGGGCCCCGGGGACAGTGGCCTTTCTTCATATTGGTTAAGATCCCGTCTGCGCACTTAAACAGTGGATTCTGAGTGTGCATGTGTGTGTTGGAGGGGATGGGGTGGGGCGGTGTCTTTGTAGATTGATCTGAGCTGAGCTTTTGGTTCAGGAGAATGAGTGTCACTTTCCCCGTGGTTATAATGTCTGCACAAATCAGTTACCCCCGCTTTTTGTTGCATGCGAGAGAGGGCCCAGTCTACTGGGGCCAGGCAGTGGGGGCATTTATTGAGCCCTCTGACGGGTGGTATCAGTGCCTGCCTGGCCTCAGCATGGTGTGGCCTCAGGGGTGACTAGGCCTTGGGGCCAGCGTCTGTCCTGCTGGTTGTGCTTCCCCTCAGGGTCAGCCTCTCCCGAGGCTGCAGCAGCCCCAGACGCCCAGCACAGGGGAGGTGCTAGCAACCTGGGAAGATGAAGGGTGTTCTTAGAAACCCCAGCGATGGTGGGTCAGGTCATTCGTGTGGCCAGCTGAGGTTATCAGGCTTCACCTCCAGGCTCAGAGTGTGATTGTTACCACTCAACCTCGGTGACGGAGAATGTATGTGATGCTTCATCGAACGCGAGAGCAAGCAGAAACCCAGGCAAATGCTGGGCCATATGGGAGACATACTGAAACACACTGAGAGGGTGAGGGCAGGCAGGCACGTTGCGTGTGCTGGGAGGGCCTCCAGAAGTGGTCTCACCAAAGGTGACTCAGGGTAGAAAAGCTCAGGTTGGGGGAGTAGGGACGAGCCCTGTTTGTCAGGGCTAATGAGCTGCAGCACAGGCTGGGTGCCTCTGCGTGTGTACGTGTGGCCTTGTCCTTGTGGACGGTCTCTGCTTCCAGCACACATGTGAGCCCCTGGGTAGGCCAGCTGCCCCCACATTAGGGTTTCCTCTCTGCCTGTCCATCTGAGCCATGGCAGGGGGTCCACTGTACCTGTACCTCCTGGTGAGGCTATTGCTGTACCTCCACTTGGGAGTGGCCACACGCAAGGGGTCTCGTCCCTCTGGGCTCCTTCTAGCCCAGAACAGGGTCAAGGTGGAGGTTCCTGGCAGGGTGGAGCCTGGTTCTGGGTGGGAGCCAGGTTCTATGGCCCGTGGGCTTCCAGGCCAACAGGATGATCCCGTCCTCCATAGACAAACCCAAGAGGGCGGCATCAAGGAGTCTGTCTCCTGGGGCACTCAGAGGACCCAGGAGGTACCCTGCGAGGTGAGGACACCCCTGGAGCGTGGCCACTCCACAGAGATCCCGGTGGTGCAGACAGGAAAACCGGTGAGAGCTCTCAGGGCTGGGGGCCGAGGTGGGGGTTGGGTGAGAGTGGTTGAGGGTGGGTGAGAGCAGCATGCGGGCTGAGGCTGGGAAGTGGGGGAAGTGAGAGTGGGATGGGGTGGGTGTGACTCGGGGGCTGCTGTACCCCCAGGCTGTGGACGTCCAGATGCAGAGCATGGCCCTGAGAGGCCCTGACGGGGAGCCCCAACCCGGGCTGGAGAGCCAGGGCCGAGCGGCCTCCATGCCCCGCCTGGCAGCAGAGACTCAGGTGGGTGGTCTGGGAGGGTTGGGGCTGTGGGAGGGGCTGGAGGTGAGGAGACCGGGCATGGAGGAACTTGTACCCCACGGGTGGGCTTTGCTGGGGTGAAGCTTCCCAAATGCACTGTGTCCAGGACAAGCTCAGCCCCCTGGAGACCCTCTGGAGGTGTTGCCAGGCCGTCTAGAGTCCTCACTGCCCATTGTGCTCAGCGCCTGTCTGGACAGCAAGGCCTGCAGCCCGCAGGTGGCCCTGTGGCCCTGACCTAGCCTTTCTCCCTCTCTGGAACACACCTCTCCCCTGCCGAGCCCTGCCCCTCCCCTAGAAATCAATGCCTCCTGCAGCCACCCTGTTCCCTTTCAGGGGTGACCCTGTTCTTTCTCTGGGACACTGGACAGCCTGGAAGGGAAGCCCCTGGGTTGAGGCTGGGCACTGTGGGCTGAGTCCCTAGGCAGAGCACGCCTCTTCCAGCCCCTCCCGGCCCATCTCTGCCCACTGCTCAGCGCCCTCCTGGCCTGGCCACCTCCCCTTGGTGCCACGTTGGCGCCTCTTCTCCCTCCGTGGTGCTTGACCTTGACAGTGGCTGCGGGTGCGTGCGTTTCCACGGGTCTTGATTGCAGCCCTGGAGGAGCAGCTTCACAGTCCTGGATGGACAGAGGGCTGGCAGAGTGGTCGACCACGGCCGCCAAGGCAGCTCTGGGTCCCATTTGGGACCCTTCCAGCCAGTCCAGCAGCCCCTCTTCCCAGCACCTTCCCTGTCCTGCAGGGACTTTGAGGCCCAGAGGCCACCTGGGCCTCACCTGGCCTGGGAAAGACAGACACGTAAATGGCAACTTGTGTAAAGGGTGCTTTTGAAGAAAGGGTGGATCTCAGGTGGGGAAGAGTATTCCAGGGAGAGGGAAAGGCCTGACGGTCCCTGAACCCCAGACCCCCCGTGGTCCTCCCCAGGCCAGGCCCTCCTAGGCACCATCCTTCCGCCATCCCCACCCTCCTGGGGGCTCAGCCTGCCCTGTCTGGGGAGATACCCCAGCTTCAGGGATGGAGCCCCAGGCCCATTCCTCCCAATGGGATGTGTCCTGTGGTCCGCCAGCCCCCACGGCATGGCTGCTGCCTGGAGGCTGGACCCCACTCTCAGGCTGTGAGCCCACCCATGTCCCCGCCCACAGCCACCCCCAGATGCCAGCCCCATGAAGCGCTCCATCTCCACACTGGCACCCCAGAGGCCCCACGTGGCTCATCTGTGCACCGCGGCCCTGGACCGTGCCCCAGCCAGCCAGGCCGCCCCCCACCACCACCACCGCTGCCATCGCCGCAGGGACCGGAAGCAGAAGTCCCTGGAGAAGGGGCCCAGCCTGTCTGCAGACACAGATGGCGGTGCGTGCGAGGGGGCTCTCGAGGGGTGGCGGCTCCAGCCGGGGTCCAAGAGTCCCTGTGAGACCTTCTTCCCCTGGGAACCCTGCTGGCCCTGAGGAACCAGGCCTGGGTGAGGTCTGTGTTCCCCTGACCCCAGCCAGTCGGCTGACTTCCTTTCTCCCCTGGCCAGCACCCTACAGCAGCGCGGGGCCGGGCCCCCCGCCGCCCCCAGGGGACGGGGCAGCAGGCTGCCGGCGGGAGCGCAGGCAGGAGCGGGGCCGGTCCCAGGAGCGAAGGCAGCCCTCCTCCTCTTCCTCTGAGAAGCAGCGCTTCTTCTCCTGTGACCGCTTTGGGGGCCGGGAGCCCCCGCAGCCCAAGCCCTCTCTCAGCAGCCATCCCACATCGCCCACGGCTGGGCAGGAGCCAGGACCCCCGAGACAGGTACGTGGGCCCCGGGAGCCCCGCCATGCTCCCACCTGCACCCCGTTCCCCCGGGCCCCGGGAGGGAGCTCTCTCCTGTCCTGGTTCCCAGGCCAGAGCCCACTCCTGGCGTCCTGGCCTGTCCACCCTGCCTGGCGGGGCCTTGGCCCTCCTGCTCCCCAGTGCCTTTTTTCTCCCCTGCCCCCCTGAGATGGGCTGGGCTGTGCTCTCCTCCTCCCTGGGCCTGTGCCCAGCCCCTTCCGGCCCTGCCCTCCCACCCTCCTGGGGCCGCCCGCGTGCATCTCCCCTACCTGTGCACCCTTGCCCTTTGATTTGGGTTTGCTCTGTTCCGTTTTCTTGCAGGGTAGTGGCTCCGTGAACGGGAGCCCCCTGCTGCCAACATCTGGTGCTAGCACCCCTGGCCGCGGCGGGCGGAGGCAGCTCCCCCAGACCCCGCTGACCCCCCGACCCAGCATCACCTATAAAACGGCCAACTCCTCGCCTGTCCACTTTGCCGGGGCTCAGACCAGCCTCCCTGCCTTTTCCCCCGGCCGGCTTAGCCGTGGCCTTTCAGAACACAACGCCCTGCTCCAGAGAGACCCCCTCAGCCAGCCCCTGGCCCCCAGCTCTCGGATTGGCTCCGACCCTTACCTGGGGCAGCGTCTGGACAGCGAGGCTGCGGCCCGCACCCAGCCTGAGGACACGCTCACCTTCGAGGAGGCCGTGGCCACCAACTCAGGCCGCTCCTCCCGGACTTCCTATGTGTCCTCCCTGACCTCGCAGTCCCACCCCCTCCGCCGGGTGCCCAACGGCTACCACTGCACTCTGGGGCTCAGCTCGGGTGGGGGCGGCCGGGGGCGGCACAGCGACCACCACCCTGACCAAGACCACTGGTGCTAGCCGCACCGCCCGGCGGGCGCGTCCAGGTGATGAGTTTTATCATCCGCGCTGGGCCCCGGGGGCGCTCGGGGCACCGAGGTGGGCAGCAGCCCTGGGAGGAGGGCCCGCCCCGTCTCTCCTCCTCCAGTGGGACCAGCGGTTAGTAGAGGGAGGTTGCTCCCTCTCCACCGCTTCCACGCTGCCTCCCTGGGTCTCGGCACAGACCCCACACAGGACGTGGCTGTGTGTGCTGAGGGGGACCCGGTGAAGAACCCAGCATCCAGGGTGTGTGCTGGGAACGTTCCGTAGGGAGTCTGAATCTCGTAGGGATCATCTTTTATCCAAATGTGTGGTACAGAGGAGCAGGTGAGACCTCAGGACAGTCAGTGGTAAACGGAGCAGGTCTCGTCAGCATCCTCACACCAACAGTCTGGGCGCCCTTCGTACCTGAAATGGGAAAAAGCACTGGAAACCTGCGCAGACACGGCCCTCTCCCGACAGCCAGCCCTCACAGGGACCAAGCCTGGGCAACATTCTCGGTGTTGGTTTCGGTTTTTAGTCACAACACCCTTCACTCTTCTGTCGACTCTATGTACTCAGTCAAAAAATAAACAGCCAGAATAATGGGGAAGGGAACAGTAGCATAACAGGAAAACATCCAGCCTGCAGGAGGAGCTCAGCCTTTCAGGATGTGCGTCCTGGCTTGCTCGAGGAGATGCTCTGTGTCCAGTACAAGCGGCCAACAGGACCTCCCAGCTCCCGCTGCTCTCGACCAAGTGCCTGACCTCCGAGCCCCTCACACAGGCTCCCAGGGGCCCATCACCGCAAGCGGGCTTTGTGGAGACTGTTCCAAACAGCAGCCGAGTAGAAGGCGGACGTACTGGAGAAGATGCAGGGTACACCCAGTAGATTGGTCGCAGCTGGGATGAAGTGGCTGTTGCCCCTTTTCCTCAAACCAGTAGAGAGGCTGCAGGGCGTGTGGAGAGAGGCCCGTGTGTGCGATCACTCTGTTCTCCACTCGATTCTCAGGGATGCAGGGTGCAACCTCTATAGCTGTGCAAGTTTCTTTCCACAGAAGGCTCATTGGGGAGAGGCTGGTGCAAAGGGGGAGATGGCACAGTGGGGGCAGAAGTGCCCAGGTCTGAGCAGATGAGGGCAGTTGGGAACCACACTGAACCGTGGCTGGAAATTGGATGCAGGAGCAGCTCGGCTGAGGCTGCTGTGCTGGGCGTCTGAGCCCACACGTGCTGTGGCATAAGACACGGGAAAGCAGACAGCATAAGGAAGTCCAGCTTCAGGGCCACGTTCAAAACAGAGAGACCGCAGTGAGGATGTGGTCCATAAAACTCCGGGAGACCCTTTGTTTTGTGAGCAAAGGGAGCATCTTGACGAGCCGATTCTGGGGTGTGCTCCCCAGTGTGGAGTGTGACATGACCTCTGCTGGATCGTTTGAGTGTTCCCATTGGCTTTCACCCCATGATTCTCCTGAAGAAACTTGGTGTGTGATGTGTGTGTGCGTGTCTGTGTCCCAGTGAGTGGATGCCGTTAACCCACAGGGCTATGCAACAAAAGACACACGTTTAACAGAGATAAAACACACAAGACCGCCACCTGTTCTAGGGTTTCAGCATGATTGTGACCAAACCATTTTTTAGAATTTCCTTACTCGAAGGCACAACACTCTGAAACTTTCAGACAACAGAGTATTTTACTCCAGTAGAATACAGCGAAAGCCAGAATCGCTGACTGTGCATGTGGTCGCTGGCTCCGGCTGCAAAGCAGAAGGGTGTGCATCTTGGTACTGACGCTTCGTCTCTGGTCCCCCAGCCCATGTTAATTTGAATGTATTCATTCTGTGCTGAACCATAGCTGCTTCCCCAGGCCATACTGGGCAGAGAATCCACTCTGCTAGTCCCACACAGCTTTGCTGGTCTGTCTGGACCCTTCCAGACCCTGGAAGTGGTGAAATTACAGCGAGCGCAGGGGAGACTGTCTTGTTTTCCCAACTCTGTGTTTTGTTTCTGTGCTGTCTCTTCTCAACTATCATATTTCCCTCAAAATCTCATAGTGAGTTGCCAAATTTGAAGTGCATCAACCAGTTGTCTGCATCTGGAACCAGTCAAGCAGTGGCTGTAGTTTGAACAAGTTATGTGTGCATGTAATATATATACATATATACAGATATTCAAGTATGTGCATGAGGTCTATATCTTCGTACTTTTTGATACGATGTATTCATTTGTTAATTTTTAATTATATTTGATATAAATCAAAGGTTTGTTGCAAAACTTTATATTTAAGAACAGTGTTAAAAAAAAAGAATTCCTAACCATGCAACACAACTGGGACTCACTTTTAAGAAAACTCTGTGATCGACTAGTTTGCCGCCTGAGGAATATTTATCAGCCACACTTTGGATTCTGCTGTTGTTTCTACAATGACATTTTGTATGAAGCAAAGTCCTTGGATTAAAATAAAACTTAGCAAAAAATGAAAAACAAAACCCCACCATGCTGCTGGATGATGTATGCAGGGGCTGTGGAGGCTGACACATGAGCTGTCCCTGTGGGCATGTGGCTGAGTGCACAGCGAGCAGATCTCAGAAGAGGCTGAAACCTCTTCAGCTTGCTCTGGGCCTGGTTAAGATGCAAGGGTTAGCTCAGCTTCGGGGTGGGGATCAAGGTGGGCCTGTGGCTGGGAGAGCCAGGGTTAGGCCTTAGAGGAGATGTGGTTATCTTTCAGGGTTAGGGATATAGTGGTGGGTAGGTTAAGGTTGGGGATGAGCAGGCATTGGCTGAGGTTTGGGGTGACTGTTAGCTACATTTAGTGGTTAGAGGTCAGAGTGACAGTGTTAGATTTGAGTTAGGTTTGGGGTTGAGGTCGGTGTAAGTTAAATTAGGGTTAAGAATTAGGGTTTAGGATTAGGTATAGGCAAAGGGTTTGTCCATATGACCACTAACAATATAGGGTTATGGGGGTGTAAAAATTAAGATTTTGTTCAGTTTAGAGTTCCTTTGGAAGAGACAGTTTAGAGTTCCTTTGGAAAAGTGTTAGGTTCACAGAAAAATAAACAGGTTCTGATTATGCTGGGAAAAGGGATCGGAGTAGGGTTCAGATTTTTAGCCTGTTCTGATATGGGCCTGTGTTGAGAGTCAAGGGTTAGGGTTAGGCTTAGGGATAGTGTAAGGTTCAGAGTTAGAGGATCAGGGTTAAGTATAGAGATTCAGGCTCAGTGCTCAAGGTTAGAAGGTAAGGTCAGGATCAGGGTTTGAAGGTCAGGAACAGAATTAGAGGGAACAGTAAGAGGATGAGGTTTTGGGGAACCAGAGTGGAAGGATGCATGTTAGAGGGTCAGGGCTTAGGTTAGATGGTCTGAGTCAGGGTCAGGGTTGGGATTTTAGGGGTTAAGTCCAGTATCTCAGGGTAAGGGATTAAGGAGTATTAGGGTTTAGATTTAGAGGTAGGAGGGTAGGTTTAGAGGATTAGGGTTAGGGTTAATGGTAGAGATTCGGGTGTTTGAGTTAGTGTAATAACGTTGGGGTTAAGCATAACTGGCCCATGCCCCCTTTCCCTCTCCTCCATAACTCTGAGGCCTCTGGGATGAACAGGACTTTCCCTGGGTTGCTTGTGGAGGTGGGGTTGACCTGGAGCGCTGGTCGTCTACTTCTGAGTCCTGAAATCTGGTGCAGAAGAATGAAATGTCTGTTCTGGTCACTGACAGTGTCAAATCCAACTCAGCCTTGGTCAGTGGTTGTTAGGGCCTCAGCAGGTTGGTATTGTCCACAGGGTTTCCTCCCACCACGTGACCTGGGGAAGGCAGTGCCTGCCCCACTCTGGCTGGACAGCACCAGGCCCAGCACAGGCCTGACTGAGGGCACTCAATGGTCATGTGTGAATTCATACAGAACTTGGTGCAGTGACTGACCAACCCTCAGGTGCTGCCTCCCGAGTGCTTGTGGGGCCCTTCTGGGACCATGGGCATCGCCTGTCCCATTAGAGCAGCCGTCAATAGACATCAAGTCTCAGGGCAGCCCTTGACCTCTGACCGTTCAGCCGCCTGCGGTCTACCTGCTCAGGTGATCCCGGTCCCTGTCAAGCCCTTGTAGCCAGTTACTGTGCTGACCGCGCTTCTGGGCCATTGAACAGCTACCTGGGCAGTGGGGACAACCCCTTGGAATGTTTCAGTTACCAACATCCATGTGACTGAGAAAAGGGTCTCCCTCTCACAGCCTTGTAGCTTGCCAAGAGAGGCAATAGTACTCTAAACATTTGTGTGTCCTTGTTCACAACAACCGTCCAGCAGACCATGGCCCTGCAATCCTTTGGCCTGCCAGGTGTCACAGATTTTGATACTCATACTCATCACGACTCAAAGATATAGGGGCAGCTGTGCCTCCTCAGGGGAGGTTCTCGCTGAGGCTGCCTGGTCTTGGGGAACCACCTGCACCCGTGTGGGCTCCGAGAGCTGCCAGTCCTGGATTCCGTGATATGGAGCAACCCTTGAGCCTCCGACTGCTTCACTGAGCAAGGAGTCTCTGCTCTTTGTAAGAGAGGGAGGAGACTGGATAAAGGTGCAGTATTGCTTGTGGGGGTTGGGTAGGTAATGCGGCGGGGGCAGGTGTGGCTCCTAGGCGCCCACCAAAGGGGACATGAGAGAGGTCTGTGCCTTTTGCAAGTGGAAGGGCTTCTTGCTGTCATGGGAGGGCCAACCACAAGGGCTCTGGACCCTCAGTCAGCCCTCCTCCTGTGGCCTTCGCATCCCACAGCTGCTCCAGGGCCGTCAGTGATGTGGAGGCTGCTGCTCTCCTTGAGCCAGCATGTTCCTGAGTCAAAGCCCGGAGCCTCAGGTCTCCTTAGGCAACTTCTGACCTGCTTCTACTATGAGTGTTTTCAGAGACCTGACCCCACGTTCCACCCACCTTGAAGATGGCCATATCATCCACATTTAGACGATCCTAGGTTCTGTCCTCTGGGTGTTCTCATGGGTTCAAAGATGATAATATGACCCAAGTTAGACCAACGGCATTTAAAGCCATAGCTGTCCACAGAACACAAGGGAAGGAGAACCCTTTTCTTGTAGCATGGACGGTGAGTGGTGTCAGCCTGGAGTTGCTGTATGCCCCAGAGACAGTGAGCGAACCTGGGTGCCTGTGAATGGGGCCTGCCTGTGAATGGGGCCCCCCAAAGTCATCTCGCAGGACAAAGGGTTGGAGCGGGAGCAGGTCACACTGTGAGAGTGTGAGTGCCTCGATCTGCCAGGTCTGAGCCCGCTCTTAAACTTGCCACTTAAAAATACTACTTTATTTCTACCATTGAAAATATATTTAATTATTTTACTTTGGAAGTATGTCCAGTCCCTGGGGATCAGAAAAGTCCTCGCTGACTCACAGTGATCATTACTCTCTGAGTCTCCCTCTGCATGGTGTCTGCATTGGGTGGGGCACATCTGGGGGAGGTGAAGACACTGGGTGGGCTGAGATCTTAGCGGGGCTTGCAAGATATCTGCTGTTTGGAGATGTTCTGTTCCTTCCCTGTCCCAGGAGCATAAAATCCCAGCATAATAAGAGGAGAACCAGGGGGGCAGTTAATTGGTTTGTATCTTGTGTATTTTAGAGCTCATCATGTTGATGTGTGTTTTTACTAGTAAATCACTCATTTCCTCTTGGTTGCCAGTGTGATACAATAGGTTTCTCTTATTTGATTTTTATTTTCTCCTCTTTTTAGTTTTTTTTTATGTAATTCTTACAACTAATGAACAAATATTGATAGCTTACTATGGGCATCCCTAGTGGCTCGGATGGTAAAGAATCCGCCTGCAGTGCAGATGTGAGTTTGATCCCTGGGCAGGGACGATCTCCTGGAGAAGGGAATGGCAACCCAGTCTGGTATTCTTGCCTGGAGAATCCCATGGACAGAGGAGCCTGGTGGGGGTTGCAAAGAGTTGAACACGACTGTGACCAACATTTTCATTCAAACTTTTTCTGTTCCAGGCTTTCATCCATGGTACCACATGGTATGCAGTCATCAGGACTCTTTAATTTTCCTTGTCCTTGACAGTTTCTTAGACTTTTCTTTTTTCATTGACCTTGATAGGAGAAAGTCACTATGTGGAGCCCACACTTCAGGAGAGGGATTGTAGCTCCACCCCCTTGATGGATGGCTGAATGTGTCTATCATTTATTTAAAATTCTCCTGCATAAGAGATTTCTATCTATTTATTTATTTTAGAAATAGAATAACCAAAAATATTTTACTATAACATAAAGTTTACAGAAGTTTCCAAATAGGCCATAGAAATGGTCACAAGCTTTTTCTTGAAGGGAGGATCCTACACTTGGCAGCAGGGTCACAATGCTATTAGTGAGGGCTGTGACGCTTGTGTTCCCATTTTGGTTCAAACAATCAAACTTGTCCACCTACGACATCTAAATGAAGCTAGAGAGTGTAAAGAACTGGTTAGCTGCTTTTAACAAACGAACTTAGAACACCATAAAAATGAGGAAAGGAGCCCATAAAATGGAAATAAAATGACCTTCCCCTTGACCAAAAAAAAAAAAAAGTGAAGAAAAGTGCCGCGCTGCTGCAGCTGCCCTGATGACCACGCCACTTGCAGCGCGCGTGAAGCTGCTTCAGCTGTGTCCAACTCTTTCCAACCCTGGGCACTATAGCCCAGCAAGTCCCTCCGTCTGTGCGATTCTCCAGGCAAGAAAGTTGGAGTGGGTTGCCATGCCCTCCTCCAGGCGTCTTCCAAACCCAGGAATCAAACCCTAGTCTCTTAAGTCTCTTGCATTCGCAGGTGGGTTCTTTATGACTAGCACCAGCTGTGAAGCCCAGTTCATTTCCAGTGCTTTGTACTTACACTATGACGGGGGAAATGAATAAAAGCAGAGATGGGCCACTGCTTTTAAATGTTTTGCAACAATCCATATGATACTTCTAGGCTCTGTTCATCCTTTACAACCGTGAATCAGGACAAGACATAGATTTGCTAATGTACATTTAATCACCAAAGGACTGAAGATGTCTGGGTTTTTATTCTGTAACGCTTCTGTGTTCATTAAATGCCAAAAAAAAAAAAAAAAAAAAAAAGGAAATCTTGGCACAACAGGAGAAGGGATGCATTTGATGATCGGGTCAGTTCAAACACTGTTCACAGCGTACGGTCCAGTCTACGCTCAGCTGTCTGTGTGGCTTGGGCTCTGTTGGTCTCCCGTTGCTCCGCTACATCGGCCCTAAAGGATCACTGGATTGGGAGCGCTTAGCAAAGCCTGGAGTGGTACAAGAACTGTGTGGATCTGCAGGGCTGGGGGCCACTTATCTTTCAGAATATCTAAACATATTCTTCCCAACTTGTCTACATTAGGATGATAATTTTGGGTCATGGAATGTACTTTAAGGGCTGCCACTGGGTATTTTTCTGGAAGGCATAATTCAACTTTAAAAATCCCTTCCTCAGGGGGATTCCTGAGGGTCAGCAATGACCCCATGGAAACAATGGGCATTGCTCTCATGTAGATTTCCTGAGAATCCTGCAGGGCAGCCCAGCCGTTTAGTCAGATCCCTGGCTTGGCCTCTGGTCTCATCTCCCGAGATTTCAATTTAATCCCATCAACTCTCTGGAACTTTCCTGCATAAAAGTTTTCTATCCAATCTCATTGATAAAATACCTGTGCAACCGTTAATTTTTACTAGTTGGATAGTTAGGTTAAGCTTTTGGTTACAATCCAGCACTATAGTATCTGGTTGCTTAGTTTATTCTGTTTTGGGTGTTGATATTTCTTTTCCTTTGGCTCCTGTTTCCTTTGACATCATTCCATATGTGAGTGTTTTTTCCTGCCTGTTTTGACTACTTAGGTTTCACTTCTATGAGACCTCTGTGTGCAGGAATTACATTTGTTTCTTTTACCTCTTTTGATCTGTCTTGTGTCAATTTTTATTATTAGCCCAGCCACGAGACTTCCAGATAAACAAAACACAAGAGCCCTAATAGGTGCACAGGAAT